>NW_019262241.1:324102-349029 GCF_002742605.1 Olea europaea var. sylvestris | reverse complement strand
GTGGTGGTCTTTTTTCGTGATTTTTTCGATTAAATTTATTTTGATGGCTTGTTGGTAGCTGTGGTGGTGGTGTATAGTTGTGGTGGTGCAAGTTGGTGGCTTGTGTTGATTATCGGTGTAAAGGGTTGCTTTAATGGCGTTGAGATGATTTTGGGCTTCTTTCCAATCTCTTTTGTGGGAGTGCTAAGGCATTTGGTGGTGATGCAGATTGTGGTAATGTGGCGATGCTGGTGTTTGTATGGTGGGGATTTTGTGGTGTTGGATCTGGCAGTTTGGGGTTTTATTAAATTTGGCCAGTGGAGAGGGGACGGTGGTGATGGTAGTGGTGTGTTTGTGTCATTTTTGTTATTGTTGGTGGCTGTGATGGTGTTGCGCAAGCGATGATTGTGAGGTGATGGTTGTTTTTGTGCAAGCAACGGTTGTAAGGTGGTGGTGCGGTGCAAGCGATTGTGTGGTGGTTGCGATGGCATGGTGCAAGCGGTGAATGTAAGGTGGTGATTTGTGACCAGGATTGGTGCTGGATCAAGATCGGTGGTGGGAGTGTTTGGTGCATGTGACCAACTATTTGTGATGTGTTACTAATAAATTTGAAAATATGTGACCCTTAGATAAACTGTAACCTGTAATTTTTTTGATCTTTGACCAATTAAATAAATTGTGACATGTAAAATTTTTGATTTGTGATCTCTAAATAATTTGTGACCTACAAAATTTTTAATTTGTGGTCTCGAAATAATCTATGATCAATTAATTTGATGATATGTGACCAATAAATAAATATATAATTTATAATTATGAATTTGTGATTATTAATCGTATAATTTTAACTTTATTATATTTATTTAATAAATATATTTAATTAATTAAATATATACATGAATTTTGAATTTTTAAATTATTGACCTGCTTTTTGAATTGGTGTAAATAATACAGATAGATTATGAATTTTTCCGTTTAAAAAATGTGGCCCCCTGCTTAATCCCCTTTTGGACTCAGGTTGAGGCCCAAGTGCCCAACCTATGTATTTCCTTTTTTCGCATCTCCTTTAATTTCTATCTTTTAAACGTTAAATAGTAAAACAAGCCCAAGTCCCCCACTTTCGTATTGTTGCACTTTTGTCCCTATCTTAATTTTTTTTCCAATTTGTATATATTTTTTTAAATCTAAATCTTCAATATTGATCCATAACTTCCAAAAGCTTCCATATTGGTCCTCGAACCTCCACAATCATTTGATATTGATCCTCCATAAATTTCACAAGTGCTCAATTTAGTCCCCATACTTTCAATAAGTTGAATTTGGCTCTCGAAACTTGTACATTTCTCCCTATTGCTCTCTTAGTACTTCTTATCAAGCACGTGCAATCTGATTACCTTTCAACTACTCTGAATCAACTTCAGTTAGGTAATCTTGTTGAGGCTCCAAATGCATTCAAGTCCAAAATTTACCTGCAATTATCGTGTTTACACTAAAATAGGTAAAATTACACTTAATTAGCAATAATTTGTCAAGATTAAAAATACGGATAAATATATAAAATATATTTATCAAATATCCCAAACTTTAAACTCTTGTTCGCCCCGAACACAAGTATCTACTCAACACACAATAAAAAACACGACTTCATTAGAGAGCTTGCCATCTTATTCCATGTTATGAAAATTCTTGATAAATTTGTAGAGGGCTTTTAGATCTGCTACTAAACAAGTTTTTACTGAATCCAATGCTCAATCAATATATGTGTATAGTCAATCCAATCGCTATAAAATTGTAGGTTGATTTTATCCCGATCTTCGATGGTCCTATGTTTTAGTTCTCTCTAATGATATGTACACTTCCAATCTTGTGATGCAATCTCCCATTGGAAATGTTTATTTTAAGGTATCTTTTACACCACTCATTCGTTTCCTACGCATGTTTGGTTGTGTTTAACCAATTGAAGCAACTATTTGGATCTTGATAATTCTCCCTATATTTATCCGTCTCAACCTTCAAATTTTAACTAGGCAAATAACCCTACTAGAGATCTAGATTCCTGAATTAAATATCAAATGCTTAGTCAAGAACCTTATCACTTTTCGATATCGCCACTACTTGCCACCCCACATATAAAAAAGGAAAGACACACATTTTAATATATATATTTAAAAAGGAAAAGCACACGGTTTTAGATAGTTATTTTAACTCAAATATTGATAACATCAACGTTCTACACTTCTTTCTCTCTGTACTTTAGTATAGGCAGCATGACTCGCACACAGATATCTTATTTTTTTTTCCACTGCAAACTGCTTCATCTTACATTTTCACCTCTTTCTTCTAAGAAAAGTGCAACGCCTTTTATTGATACGAGTATCTGCTAAAGGCATATTTGAAGAGATGCATCAAATAATATTAAACTAAGATAATTTTTATGTTCAAAGGAAGGATTTTAAAGAGATGGAGAGTCACTTGAAGTGCGGAAATTTAATAGATTAAGGACAAGAATAGGTTGCAAATTTATGATGTGTTTTATAGTTGCTGAAATATGAAAAATTTCTCATATCAATACTCATCATAATCATGTACTTGCTAGGCCAGAAGAAAGACAGTTTCTCATTTCAGGATGTAGGGTGTCTAATGCTCAAGCTGATGTCATTCGTTCTATGGTTAATGCTGATATAGGACCAACAAAATCATACTTTTAGTTAGCAGATGAGGTTGGTGGAGCTGAAAATGTTGGATTTACCAAAAAGGATATGCGAAATTATTTCCAAAGAAAAAAGGTGAAATTAATGAAGAGGTGGACTAGAGAGGCAAAGAAAGGAATTATGGCAATTAATGACAAAAGTGACCTGTCAATAATGGCAAACGATGAAAAATCTTCCAAATCATGGATGCATGAAGGAAATGTTTATAATGTTGCCTCAATGACAATTTCAGGAACAAAGATTGTCAAAGAAAAGTTAGCGGAAGCAATGAAGTTACTTGAAAAAGATGAGAAAACTATCAATTTGTTTCAAAAGTTCAGAAAAGAGGATGATCATTTTAGTTGTGATGCTCTTGTAGATGAGTCAAGAATATTAAATCCACCAACTGTGAAAACCAAATAAATAACAAATGAAATTAAAAAGCACTTTGGAGAAAAAGAAAAGGAAGACAAAGAAAGGTTAAAAATATGATTTTTGTTTTGTTTTTTTTTTTTGTTTTTGTTTTTTTACCCTTATATTCAAATCTTAAATAATACATCACTCTTTTTATCACTTATGATGATTACCTTATAGTCGAAGAAGACAATCATCAAGATAATGGTGGTGCACCTTACCCAATATTTCGGCCTACGTTGACTGCCTTTACCCTGTTTATTCATCACTTAGTTCTCGTGCATTCAAATTTTCACCTATCAAGCATGCTTCAAGGCCACAACAATATGCATTACTTGACTAAGATATTTTTTTCCCATTGCAATTATTATTGGTCAATGAATTATTTTTATGTAGGATCCACATTATTATAATTTGATGATCTACAGGGAAAAGATTAATGACTGCATGGTGGAAGTTTGGATATAAAACTGGCATGAGTTTTATTAAGAAAAAAAAATGCATTTGATGAAGTTCCAAGTTCTGTGCCAATGAATTTGATTTGAAAATTTTATTTATTAGTTTGATTACGTTTTTCAGGTGATTGAAGAATGATATTTTGTAGCTTCAGTTATTTTAGAAGATATAAAGGAGCGTATGGTGTAATTATTTTGCTAAATTTCTACATATAAATCGAGATAGGCTTTGGTGATTTTTAGACAATATTAAATATCGTCTTCTTTGTATTCAAGACCACTTCTTTGCTTCTTCACTCATAAAAGAGATTTCTAGCCACTTTTCAAAAAATAAAATAAAAAGGAAAAATCTTTAGAAAGAGGAAAAAGTAAGACAACAAATATAATTACGAGGTGTCCCAGCTTGCGCCAGACTATATCCTCGTCCCTGAACCTCCGGCCCCTCAGCTGCTCAGGGAGATAAATCGCAGGATGTGCCCTTATTGGTTCCCAGGTTCCCACATGACTTTTACTCCTTCCCCAAAGGGAGCCTCCTCCATGGTGATTAATCCACCAATAATTCCTCCTTTATTGGATCAAAGGTTCCCACCAGGAATCGAACTCCCCACGCTTGATTTCAGAGTCCCCCAATATGATTGTTCTGCCAACTTGGATGTGCCCTGGGGGGCCTGGTCCCCCCAAGATTTTCTCCTATTTATAGTGGTAGAAGACTTTTGAGAGTTCTGCTTCAAAAAGAGTCAAAAAGGATCAAGAAAAAAAGGAGCAAAATGGGATTTATTGTCGTAGTTGATCGTAGTTAACTGTTGACTTTGACATTTTTTGCTTATTCAATTTGATCACCAACTCAAGTTTTTGTACGTCCTTGATCATTTCCTAATATTTTTTCTCCGATTGCGGTCCTTTTATCGTAATCTTTAATTTTGATGTCGAAACGTCCAAAATCTTACATATTGGTCCACAATAATTCATAAACATTTGAATTTAGTTGGTCTTAATTTCCAAAAGTATATAATTTAGTGCCCAAACTTTTCAAAAGTCGAATTTCACCTCCAAAACTTGCAATTTTCTTTCGATAGCTCTATTTTTACTTAATCACTTCCATGCCAACATCGTAATATTTAATTGCCCCTAACCAACTCCGAATTAGCTTAAAATTGGCCCCATTTCGTATCAATCAAAGTCCGACTCTATTGATAAAATTAACATAATTATACTCAATTAGATAGAAGCACTCTCATATAAGACATTTAATAACAAGAATAAGTGTGTAAAAATACACTTATCAATGAGTATTCGATGAAGATTGAGTCTTCATCATTAATTTTAATCATTATCTTCAATTTTTGTACTTATCTATATTTATTCTTGATGAAGATTGAGTCTTTGATGCCTAGGAATATCATAGAACGTAGACTCGTTAATTTTTAATCAAATACCGAGAATTTATAAGATTTAAAAAATTTTAAAGCCTATAATATTTATTCCAAAACAACTTCTATTAAGGCTCGCAACCTTTATTTAAAACAAATATAAGCTAGATAAAAACTAAAATCCATAGATAGACTAAATCTGAATAAAGACCAAAATAAAAAAAATAATGACTAAAATTAATGATGAAGACTCAATCTTCCTTAGTATCTTTTGAGTTCTAGAATCTCTATTAGGGGTGGGCAAAAAAATTGAAAAATCTACCAAACTGACCAAATCAAATTGAATCAGGTTGGTTTGGATCTGTTTGAACTAAAAAATCAGTTTGGTTGGATTAATGTTAATCAATTAAAAAGTTGGGTTAGGTTGGTTTGTGATTTAAGCAACCAACCTTTCAAGTAACTGACCCAACTTGTTAATATATTTTTAATTTTTGTTTCATTTTAAAATTTTAAAAAAATAAAATAATAAAAACAAAAACATAATTCTTTGCAAATAATTTGTCTACCGTCTATGCATATTCTACTAAAACTCCAAATTCCAAAGAAAAGAAAAATAAAGAGAAGAATTATTTGTTGTAAACTCCAAATCCAGATTGTATCCTTGTTTCTATTTTGATGGTAAAGTATTGGATATATAGGAAGATATTGGGAAACACTTTATCATTTACCTTTATATATATGTATTATTGATATGTGTTGAAAACTGGGCCAAATAATAAAGGCGAGAAAATAGAAGTAATATGAAATAATGAATCACGCATGAGCACAAGATTTATGTGGAAGAAGAGGAGGGTTCCAATATACAGATAAACTATATTGTTTTTACAAGATTTGATACTCTTAGTCCAAATATAAACAATCATCTCAAGTTTCTAATATATACAACAATAATCTTATTGTTAGTTGAGTCTATAAAGAGCCTACACCTCATGGAGTATTTATAGAAGCCCAATTGCCCATTTGAAGTTCTGAATGAAGTAGAGCACAAAAAATACGGTAGAAATTAACAAGGAAACATATCCTTCCCTTTAGGTGGCATCGCGATGCCATTTTTGGTGTCCCGACATCGGGCGTCGGCCTTGCTGCATTCATTTGTGCTATAAGCATTGCGACTCGGTGAATTATCTGAGTCCTAATGCTTTCAAAATATTTTTTCATCTATTCCAAAGTCTTTTTTTAATCAAACTCTCAATCCATGATGAAATTTGATCCCTTATTTATCTAGATTTCCAAACCAAAATTATCTAGGCTTTCTCCATGAATCAAACTTTTAAATTACATGGAATTTAAGTCACAATCTAACCAACTCTACCTTGACACAAATTTCATAGCAAGGAATTTATAAGTCTTCATTCTTCAAGTCATTCTCCACTTCTTTGACCATGCCCCTTTCTGACATACTCAGCAATTGTGAACAAAATTCAAACCCTATTTATCAGTAGAACTACCCTGTGCATCAAACTTGCTTGAATTATCCAATTCACTACTAGCTCTAGTCGAGTCACCAAACCTGCTCGAATCATCACAAGTAACTCGATCACAACCAACTCTACTTGAGTTATCTCTTATCAAACCATAAGCTACAGCTACCTCCATAGTGATAGTCGAACCTTCCAAAACATATAACTGAGACTTTTTCTGCCCTTTTAACACAACTTTGGCACCCTTGCTGTGAACACAATATAATGTGGCTTTGGATAATATAACGTGGCTTTGGAAAGGGGCTTTGTAAATATATCACCAATTTGATTCGTAGAGGGAATGTGTCATGTGACAAGTTGACCAAGAACAACTCGCTTCCGAACAAAATGGTAACACTGTCTTGTGTAATGCACCCAAATTATCACAAAAAAGAACTGGTGGAGATCATGGAGAGATACGAAGGTCACAGAGGATAAAAGTGAAATTAGTAAGCTTAGTTGTGATGTTTGCCATGGATTGATATTCAGCTTTAGTGCTAGAGCGAGACACAATATTTTGCTTCTTTACATACCTAGATAGAGGGTTAAGTCCAAGGAAAATGCAATACTGTTGGTGGAACGCCTAGTGGTGGGACAATCTGCCCAATCTGCATAAAAAAGGTAGAGAGATCAAGTGTAGTTTGTGAGTAAAACTGTAGTCCAAGATGAAGCATCCCTTTAACATACTGTAAAATGTACCGTACCATTTTCAAGTGAGAACTACAAGGAGCATGCATAAATTGTGAAACAAAATTAACACTAAATGTAATATTAGGTCATTTAAGTGTAAATATTGGAATGCTCCAACAGTACTATGATAGAAACTAGGATTAGCAATAGTGGTATCATCCTAGGTGCTACTGAGTTTTATTTCCATTGGGGTGTTCATTGGTTTATAATCAGTCATTTGAGTCCTGTCCAAAAGTGTAAGAGCATACTGGGTTTGAGATGCATGCAAACCATTAAGAGTAGGTGTAATTTCCATCCCATGGAAGTGGTGAATGGTACAAAGGTCCTTCATTGTAAATTCTTGATGTGGTACATCTATCAATTGAGTCAGGAAGGATGGACTTGAACCTATAAGCAACATATCATCAACATAGAGCAATAAATTTAATATCCCTTGAGCATAATGATAGATAAGTAAAGATGTATCAGCTAAATTGCAAAAGAATCCAAATCATAAGAGAAATGATTTGAAGCAGTCAAAACATGCTATGGGCGACTATTTTAGTCCATATAGGGCTCTTTCAAGTTTGAAAACATAAGTGAGATTAGAAGGGTCAGCTAAACCAGGGGGTTGTTATATAAATGTCCTCTGTTATTCGTCCATGCAAAAGGCATTTTTCACGTCCAACTATCGAATTGCCCAATTACAAGCAAGAGCAGTGGTAATGACAACTCAAATAGTGCCTGGCTTAAATGACTAGTGAGAATGTTTTGAACATAGTCGACATCGTCTGCTTAGTGATGCTCAATAGGTACAAAACGAGCTTAAAGGCGTTCGAGTTTCCCATCATGCTTTAATTTTGGCTTAAACACCCACTTGGAGCCTATAACATACATCTCTAGAGTTCGTTGAACGGGTTTGCAAGTATGATTGTAATGTAGTATTATTATTATTATTATGATCATCATCATCATTATTATTCTATTGTTTTCTTTGGCGTTGACCATAAAAAGCAATGTGTTGAGGTTCATGCCATTGAACAGGTTATTCATAGTCTTGAAGTAAGGAGATAAGCTCTAAATAAGTAGGCATTGGAGGTTTCAGCATTGTGGTTGTAAAGGTCTCATATCGTGGACCTATACTCATGAGAAGATAATACACCTTCTCTCGGTCTTGAACTGGGTGACCAATTCCCGCAAGGCTGTCGTATAATTTTTTTAAATAGCGAAGATGCTCTATTAAGGAAATTGTAGCATCCTTCTTCAAATAACTCAGTCGTTGGCGCAAGGTAAATTCCCTCTCTTGGGAATCTTGAGTATATGCTTCTTGGAGTCCTTTTCAAACTTGTTGGGTAGTTCGAAGACCTACAACCTGACCAGTGCTTCCTCCATCAAGGTGCCAATTATCCACCCTTGAATTAAGTGATTTGATTTTCTCTATTTGAGATATTCCTTACTGAATTTGAGGTTCTCTATTTTTGCAATTTTCGAAGTATATGTTAAGGGACAAAATCCCACATCGAATAAAGATGAAAATATAGAGTAACTTATAAGGTCTTGAGCTACTCATTTTATCAAAGTTGACCTTTTAAGATGGAATTCCAAATCTTAACATGGTATTAGAACCCATTAAACTCTAACGAATGATTTGATCTAATTAAGATTCAAAAAATAAGCATAAGTATTTCAAAATTGATCTGCTCAAAACGAGCCACCATTTGAGGAGGCATGTTAAGGGATAAATCTCACATCGAATAAAGATGAAAACATAGACCAACTTATAAAGCCTTGAATTGTTCCACTTAACAAGGTTGGTATTTTAAAATGGAACCCCAAATATTAAAATATGTTCCACAATTGGCGTTTTCCTTGTCCACACATTTTTGTGGGCCCTGGTACTTATAAAGTTACAACTTGATGGCATAACATGCTTTATATCACCTAATAATTGATACACAAGTTTGGTAACCATTTAATTTTCTTATCCATGACCAGATATGATAAGTAAAAACAAAATTGATGAAATATAAATAAATTTCTATGCAAAATTCTTAATGACAACAATCTTATTCACTAAATTAGAAGTAATAAAGGAAATAAGACATGGATGGTTGTAACCCAATATTAATTATGTGATTGGGTCAAAACCGAGATTGGTAAATATTAAATATCATCAATGCAGTTTGAATAAAAATCTATTGCAAGGCAAGATTAAAATGATTCCAGTTATGTTACTTGTTAAAATGAAAGTACAAATAATGATAATAAAGTATATTATAAATACGAAAGAAAAGCAAAGAAAGAGTGTATAATGATTTGACAGTAATTAATAAGGTTCTACCAGACAATATCACATTTTCTCGAAAGTATAACTCGAAAAAAAAATGTATTTATGCTCTTATGCATACGAATTTGACTTTTGAAGAGTTCATTCCTTGTACGAATAAAAGCCTATGGTGATGTAATATGTTTGTCATGCCAAAATAAGAAAAAATGTACTCAACGCATTAAGAAAAGCATTTAACTTTCTAATTATTCTTAAGCTCCCGTTTGGCCTCTATTTTTTGATAATGAAAATGGGAGGAATAATATTTTTTTGAAAAACAAGTGGTTGAAAAAGAAGGAAAAATTTTCGATTTACGTGTAATATTATTTTATAAAAGATTATGTGGTTGAAAATAGGAGAGAGAAAAATAGAAGGTAATGAAATGTAATTTAATGGAGGCCAAACGGGGGCTAAATATGTGGTCTTGCAAGTGGTTAACAGGAACTGGAACCATTTAACATTTGGAGTTTAACCATTCATTCACAGACAAATCTATAACGCTACAAGGTTTTCTTTAAGCGTTACGAAAGAAATTTAATTATTTACCAGCTGTGAAATTTGTTATTATTATTATTTTTTTGTCAAAAAGTAGTACACTTTGGTACCAAAACACCTATAATATAGCTGTCTTTGCATTCTTACTTGCCCTACTCCAGTGTCACACTCTTCAATACTCTTCTCTTTTAACAATCATCTCTTCATTCGATTCTCTTGGTTGTGATTTCCAACATATTAATAGAATAGTGAATTTAGACATCATGTTGGAAATAGGAGGGTTTGGGGTAAACGGTGGTGGAAACTCTTCATTGATTTCTTACAATAAAGTGATGGATGAGGTTCATGTGCTGCTAGTGGATCATGATTCTGATTTTCTGATTTCTACAGTAGAAATGTTAGAGCTATGCTCATATAAAGGTAGACAAATAAAAAATTAACTCATCGTTCATAAAATAAAAGATCACGCACGCGCACAAGATTTATGTCGAAGAAGAGGAGGGTTTCAGTATATAGATAAACTATATTGTTTTTACAAGATTTGATACTCTTAATCTAAATATAAACAGTCATCTCAAGTTTCTAATATATACAACAATGATCTTATTGTTAGTTGAGTTTATAAAGAGCATACACCTCATGGAGTATTTATAGGAGCCCAATTTTGAAGTTCTGAATGAATTAGAGCACAAAAAATACGGTAAAAATCAACAAGGAAACATATCCTTCTTTTTAGGTGGCATCGCGATGCCATTGTTGGTGTCCCGACATTGGGCTTGGTCTTCCTGCTTTCGTTTGTGCTATAAGTATCGTGACTCGGTGCCCTATCTAAGTCCTAATGCTTTCAAAACATTTTTTTTCATATGTTCCAAAGTCTTTTTCTTAATCAAACTCTCAATCCATGATGAAATTTGATCCCTTATTTATCTAAACTTCCAAACCAAAATTTTCTAGGATTCCTCCATGAATCAAACTTTTAAATTACATGGAATTTAAGTCACAATCTAACAAACTCTACCTTGACATAAATTTCATAGCAGGGAATTTATAAGTCTTCATTCGTCAAGTCATTCTCCACTTTTTTGACCATGCCCATTTCGGACAGACTTAGCAACTATGAACAAAATTCAAGTCTATTTATCAGTAGAATTACCCTGTGCATCAAACTTGCTTGAATTATCTAGTTCACTACTAGCTCTAGCCGAGTCACCAAACGTGCTCTAATCATCACAAGTAACTCGATCACAACCAACTCTACCCGAGTTATCTCTTATCAAACCATAAGCTACAACTACTTCCATAGTGATAGTCGAACCTTCCAAAACATATAACTGAGACTTTTTCTGCCCTTTTAACACAACTTTGGCACCCTTGTTGTGAACACAATATAATGTGGCTTTGAATAATATAACGTGGCTTTGGAAAGGGGCTTTGTGAAGATATTAGCAATTTGATTCGTAGAGGGAATGTGTCATGTGACAAGTTGACCAAGAACAACTCGCTCCCGAACAAAATGGTAACACTGTCTTGTGTAATGCACTCAAATTATCACAAAAAAGAATTGGTGGAGATCATGGAGATATACGAAGGTCACGAGGAATGAAAGTGAAATTAGTAGGCTTAGTTGTGATGTTTGCCATGGATCGATATTCAGCTTTAGTGTTAGAGCGGGACACAATATTTTGCTTCTTTGCACACCTAGATAGAAGGTTAAGTCCAAGGAAAATGCAATATCTGGTGGTGGAACGCCTAATGGCGGACAATGTGCCCAATTTGCATAAAAAGGGTAGAGAGATCAAGTGTAGTTTGTGAGTAAAACTGTAGTCCAAGATGAAGCATCCCTTTAACATAGTGTAAAATGTACTTACCATTTTCAAGTGTAAACTGCAAGGAGCATGCATAAATTGTGAAACAAAATTAACACTAAATGTAATATCAGGTCATTTGAGTATAAGTTTTGGAATGATCCAACAATACTATGATAGAAACTAGGATCAGCAATAGTGGTATCATCCTAGGTACTGCTGAGTTTTATTTCCAATAGGGTGTTCATTGGTTTATAATCAATCATTTGAGTCCTGTCCAAAATTGTAAGAGCATAATGGGTTTGAGATGCATACAAACCATTTAGAGTAGGTGTGATTTCCATCCTAAGGAAGTGGTGAATGGTACCAAGTTTTTCATTTTAAATTCTTGATGTGGGACATCAATAAATTGAGTCAGAAAAGATGGACTTGAACCTGTAAGTAGCATATAATCAACATAGAGCAATAAATTTAATATCCCTTGAGCATAATGATAGATAAGTAAAGATGGATCAACTAAATTGCAAAAGAATCCAAATCATAAGAGAAATGATTTGAAGCAATCAAAACATGCTATGGGCGACTATTTTAGTCCATATAGGGCTCTTTCAAGTTTGCAAACATAAGTAAGATTAGAAGGGTAAGCTAAACGAAGGGGTTGTTATATAAATGTCCTCTGTTATTCATCCATGCAAAAGGCATTTTTTGCGTCCAACTATCGAATTGCCCAATTACAAGCAAGAGCAATGGTAATGAAAACTCGAAGAGTGCCTGGCTTAAATGACTAGTGAGAATGTTTTGAAAATAGTCAACATCGTCTGCTTGGTGATGCTCAATAGGTACAAAACGAGCTTAAAGAACTTCGAGTTTCCCATCATGCTTTAATCTTGGCTTAAACACCCACTTGGAGCCTATAAAATACATATCTAGAGTTCGTTGAACGGGTTTGCAAGATGATTGTAATGTAGTACATCAATTTCTTCAATTATAGTACCATGCCATCTGGGATGGTGGAGAGTTGGTTTTATATTTCGAGGCTCTTATAGTATATCATGCCTAGACACATGGAGAGCATATTCGGGGTTTGGTTTAGTGATCCCATCTTTGAGTCTTGTCACCATGTGGTGATCGGTGAGACCAAAATTTAACTGCAATGCATTGCAAGGAATAGATCGTTCAGTATCATGAGATGGTCCATATTCGAGAATAAGGTTCTAATTCTGATGAGTGGATCTTGCTCAATAAATGGCATAGAAAGATGGTTATTCAATTTGTTTAACACGTCTTGTTGACAATCTAAAGAATCTAAGGATTCATTAGTGAAATTTACAGCAGTTACATTTCCTTCATGATCAAAAGAATCTCTACAGTTTTGGCTTCATGATTTGAAAGATTTTCTGTAAGTACAGGAGTTTGTGATGCCACATGATTGTTAATTTCTGCATCTATTGAAACAATGGATGACTAAGATTGATCATCAAGTGTTGGTGTGATCAAATCTTGCAATGACAAAGGTAGTTCAGTAGTGGCGTTAGTTTTATCAACCCAATAATTGAATTCAGTAATGTTGCATCAAGATGCAATCAAGTCTTGTTGGTCTCTTGATTTGTATGGAAACGACTTCTTTGAGAAGGAAACATGACGAGAAATGAAGAATTTGCGACTCGGTGGATGATAACATCTATAGCCTTTATAATTGCCACTATATCCTCAAAAAACACAATCGCTTTGGAGTCCCAAGTGTAAGGATAATAGGTCATGCTACTTGTACTTGTTTGTTCACACTTTGGTTTACTCGAGCCCACCGCCTCCTCTCACATGGGGGTCGGATCCCACATCCTGACCCCCACATGGGACCCGACCTCATGTGATAGGAGTGGTGGGGTCGGGTATCCCAGAGTGTCAACAAACAAATACAAATGACTTAATTCAAGGATAATAGCATGAGCCAAAAACTTGCAAACAAGAATAATTTGGATGTTGTTTATAAATTTTATAATAATGAGTATCAATTGTAATAGCTGAAGATGGTAATCTGTTCTTCAGAAAAACTGCACTATGAAAGGCTTCCACCCAAAATTGTTTAGGAAGATCGCTTTGAAAAAGCATGCTCATCCCAAGTTCTCTTGTCACATGATCTTATCGTTCAACTAATCCAGTTTGTTGTGAAGTATATGGACAGGAGATTTGATGAACTATTCCTTCATTCTTAAAATGTATAGTCAATATGGCATTTACTCCATCTGAATAAAAGATTTTAATTTTTTTTTGGTCAAATTACCTATGCAGGTAACGCTCAAAAACAATAAAGATTTGAGGTGTAAGGGAATAGACGAATATCATTTTGAATAATCATCAACAATACAAGCATAATATTGAAAATTACCAATAGATGAAACTGGTCCTGGACCCTAGAGATCAGAATGGATTTTTCCAAACAATTCAGAACTAGAAGACTTAGATTGATGTTGTGCGGAACAATGGATCACCAAGATGATTTTTCGGGCTTATTTTCTCCTTTTCGATCGACATTCCTTCAACCTTTGTCCACTTACGGTTGCCGAAATTTACCCACTTAGGAGACCAAAAAAGAAGAAAAAATCACAACGATAGTAACCACAAAGGCAGTGAGGTGAATAAACAGAAAGCACACTGAGAGGACTCAAGAGGGTTAGCCATATTCACGCACAGAGAGGCCAATGAAGAAGACCCATATAACTAAGTGGAATGGACGTTAGAGTTAAGTAGCAATAAGGGCATAGTAATGGGTCAGAAGGGCCCAAGACATGATAAATGGGCTACTAAGTGATTTACATTTCATTGGCCGTCCAAGCAAGTGAAAATGGGCCATGAGCAGAACTAATTAAATAAGGTTGCTACAAATGGCTCAATTAGCTATTGGGTCGAGTCATTTCAATTGTGGTGTCAATTTACCGTTCAGTTATTTGGTCGATGTCGATTGAGAATATAACCTAGTTACATCATAGCTTGAGGAGGTCGTTTGACAACAATTTGCCCAACAATTGAGAAAAAGAAAATTTACTTAATTTGCCTAATTGGCAACTCTAACACAGAATAGTCCTTTTATTTGTACCAGAACTTTTGATTAATCTCACTTTTTTTTTACGATTTACACTTTTGTCCCTAAACTTTTGTTTTCTTTCATTTTGGTCCTTTTTCGCATCTTGTCTTTTAAATTCCGTCAATATAGTCCTACAAAACGAAATGATATAGAATTAAGTCATAATTCAAATGCTTTGATCAACAATTAGTTATATTTTGTGGCCCAATAAGTGTATGAAAATGTACTTATTAAATCGCTTAGACCTTAAAATACTATATGTATTCTTGTGGATGTCCAAGCCTAAGATGTCATACCTCCTATGTAGTGTCAAAAAATCTATTTAAGAAGTGCATTTCATGAGGAAGTGATAAAATGTACAGATCACACTTGCGATATCCCGTCATCAGTATCCAACTTGTCTTTCGCTCCTTAACATTGAAGTTTGCATTAGTAAATCCACAATTGAGGGGAAACTGGTCAGTAAGATGACTAACATATAACATGAGCTAACGATGGAACTAACAAAAATCACTCAACATCAAATTTTCTTTTCCATTTTTTGACTAGTGTGTCACCAATAGCGTTAATGGAAAGAGCGTCTCCATTACTAGCTAGAACTGAATCAGTTCCTAGATATGAGGGCAAGTTGAATAAAATATTAGAATTACCTGTCATGTGGTTTGAAGTACCTATATCAGTTGTCCATTCTGTGTCTTTGTAGGTTGAAATCCCAGACATTTGGAGGTAAAATCATTTCCTAAGGGATGATTATTATTATTACTATATTGGTTTCTTTGGCATTGACTATAAAAATCAAGGTGTTGAGGTTCATGCCATTGAACAGGTTATTTATAGTCTTGAAGTAAGGAGATAAGCTCTGAATAAGTAGGCATTGGAGGTTTCAGCATTGTGGTTGTAAAGGTCTCATATCGTGGACCTAGACTCATGAGAAGATAATACACCTTCTCTCGAATTAAGTTAAATTCCCTCTCTTGGGAGAGCATATGCTTCTTGGAGTCATTTTCAAAATTGTTGGCCAGTTTGAAGACCTACAACCTGATCAGTGCTTCTTGTGTCAATGTGCCAATTATCCATCCTTGAATTAAGTTATTTGTTTTTCTCTATTTGAGATATTCCTTACTGAATTTGAGGTTCTCCGTGTTTGCAGTTTTCATAGTATATGTTAAGGGATAAAATCCCACATCGAATAAAGATGAAAATATAGAATAATTTTTAAGGTCTTGGGCTACTCCTTTTAATAAAGTTAACCTTTTAAGATAGAACCCTAAGTTTCAATATGGTATTAGAACCCATTAAACTCCAACAAATAATTTGATCCGATTAAGACTTAAAAAATGAGCATAAGGATTTCAAGATTGATCTGCTCAAAACGAGCCACCATCTTGAAGGGGTATGTTAAGGGATAAAATCCCACATCGAATAGAGATGAAAACATAGACGAACTTATAAAGTCTTGGATTGCTCCTCTTAACAAGATTGATTTTTTAAAATGGAACTCCAAATATTAACAGATGTTCCACAATTGGCGTTTTCTTAGTCCACACATTTTTGTGGGCCCTGGTACTTATAAAATTACAACTTGATGGCAAAACATGCTTTATATCACCTAATAATTGATACACAAGTTTGGTAACCATTTAATTTTCTTATCCATGACCAGATATGATAAGTAAAAACAAAACTAATGAAATATAAATAAATTTCTATGCAAAATTCTTAATGACAACAATCTTGTTCACTAAATTAGAAGTAACAAAAGAAATAAGACATGGATGGTTGTAACCCAATTTTAATTATGTGATTGGGTCAAAACCGAGATTGGTAAATATTAATTATCATCAATGCAGTTTGAATAAAAATCTATTGCAAGGCAAGATTAAAATACCTCCAGTTGTATTACTTGTTAAAATGAAATTACAAATAATGATAATGTAATGTATTATAAATGGGAAAGAGAAGCAAAGAAAGAGTATATAGTGAGTTGACAATAATTAATAAGGTTCTACCGGACAATTTCACATTTTCTCGAAAGTATCACTCGAAAAATATGTATTTATACTCTTATGCATATGAATTTGACTTTTGAAGAGTTCATTCCTTGTATGAATAAAAGCCTATGGTGATGTAATATGTTTGTCATGCCAAAATAAGAAAAATGTACTCAACGCATTAAGAAAAGCATTTAACTTCCTAATTATTCTTAAATATGTGGTCTTGCAATGGTCAACAGGAATTGGGACCATATAACATTTGGAGTTCAACCATTCATTCACATACAAATCTATTATCCACAAGGTTTTCTTTAAGCGTTACGAAAGAAATTTAATTATTTACCAGCTGTGAAATTTATTATTATTATTATTATTTTTTTGTCAAAAAGTAGTACACTTTGGTACCAAAACACCTATAATATAGCTGTCTTTGCATTCTTACTTGCCCTACTCTTATGTCACACTCTTCAATACTCTTCTCTTTTAACAATCATCTCTTCATTCGATTCTCTTGGTTGTGATTTCCAACATATTAATATAATAGTGAATTCAGACATCATGTGGGAAATAGGAGGGTTTTGGCCGAATGATGGTGGAAACACTTCATTGATTTCTTACAATAAAGTGATGGATGAGGTTCATGTGCTGCTAGTGGATCATGATTCTGATTTTCTGATTTCTACAGCAGAAATGTTAGAGCTATGCTCATATAAAGGTAGACAAATAAAAAATTAACTTATCGTCCATAAAATAAAAGATCAAGAAAAATTTTCAAAGTCTTCTTAATTTTCTGTTTCGATTCAATTTCATTGCATAAATATGGTTTGAATAATTTACAGTGACCAGAGTTTTAGCAATAAATCATACAAGAGACTATACTTTTGTTGTTAAAATTTCTTTTTTCTTTATTTGGAATTTCATTTATAGTTGTTTTGTATACATAATTCGAAAAATAGTTTGTTGAATATTTCATGTTCATATGGAGACTTGATTTCTCTCTCTTTTGCTCTCAACTGTCATTGCACTCGTTCCATTTGTTGAGTAGTAAACTTGATTTTTGGACTAAATAATATGGGCTTAAGGATTTTGCTTATAGGCCCAAATCAATTAAAAGGCCCAACATGCATAGTATTTCTAGAAGCATTGTCTAGAAAAATCTATATAAATATCTACTAGAAAAATCTATATAAATATCTAAGTAAGATATGTAGTTTCATAAAGAATATCTAGAGAATTCTAGGAAAATATCTTGATATGTGGTCTAGGTGTCTCTAGAAAATGTGTGGACTAGAATCTTCTTGTAAACACTACATAAAGGGGTAGTGCCCTCCATTTTGTAATAAGCCAAAAAAGTGTGTAAAGTCTTGAATTTAAGAAATACAAGTTTCCTTTTTCACTTCCTTCTTCCTATTAGTGTTGTCCTCTTAAAAACCTTAGCCAATCCAAGTTAATAAACCCATCTTTCCTCCAACACCATTGATACAGTGGATCAGCATCCAACCATGCTTAGATAATATATTAAATTTCTATGCAATATATTGTTATGACGATGTTTGAATATTTATTGAATGCAAGTTACCCGCGCTATTATGGTAATATAGCCGTAAATTTATTTATTTATTGTTGTACATCAAAACCTGATACAACTTATATTAATAAGGTTGCTAGTTTATTTAAGGTTACCCATATATTTTATTTTATTTTATTTATTTTTTATTTTTTTTTTCGTTGCAGTCTTCATGCAAAATAATTCATTTTTTTTTTCACTGAACTTTTCCTTATTCATAATTAAAAGGCCTTCTGTTTTCATTTTATTTCCTTTAGCCAAGTAACTGGCCTTTACTAATATGTTGTAAGTTTTTGTACTGTCATTATTTTCCTTTTTACTAATTAGTTGCCCTAAATGAATGTCACAGTTACATATGTTGAACTTGCTTCGACTGCTTTATCAATGCTTTCAAGTGGAAAATCAAATTTCAATCTTGTGATGGCAAATATAAACTCACCCGACATGCATGGATATAAGCTTCTACAACAAGCAGTCAACATGGACATACCAGTGATTCGTAAATATTATATTTCTCGATCCTTATTAATATTCTTGCCTATTTATTTCCCTTTCTCCTTAAAAAAAAAAAAAAAAAAAAAAAGGAAAAAAGAAAAAAAAAAAAAAAAAAAAAAAAAAAAAAAAAAAAAAAAAACTTATTTGCCTTGCAAACATTGATTTTAATTCAGTGATGTCTGTTGAAGACAATGCATTCCTTGCAATGGAAGCTCTAGAAATTGGAGCTCTCCTCTGTATCGAGAAACCAGTTACATTGGACATGTTAAAGTGCCTTTGGCAGCATGTGGCGAGAGAGAAAGTGGGAATTTATAAAGAAAAAGAAAGGCGAATGGGAACGATTGAAGAAAACAATAACATGAGAGGGATTGAATTTAGAGGAGAAATTGAGGACGAACACAACATCATTGGAAGTGACAACATGAAGGACAAAATTCTTGAAGGAAAGAAGAAAATATCAGAACCAGAATATCAAATAATCAACAATAAGGTTAAGAGAAAATCAGTACATACTGAGTGGACTCAAGAACTTCATGGAAAATTTATGGACGCTGTGGGGCAGCTTGGTGAAGGAAGTATGTTTTGTTCCCTTAATTGTTGCATTCCATCCTTCTAATTTTATACTAATATATCTCTATGTATGTTGTGTTTTGAGTGTTGGCCCATAAAATATATACCCTATTGTAACGCAAGATATATGTACATGTTTTGTGTTTGAAAATATAGTGTGTTTCCCTAAAGAGATCTTGAAGCTGATGAAAGTGCCTGGCCTAACAAGAGTGCAAGTAGCAAGCCATCTTCAGGTTTGTTTTCTATACATGCTTGGAATGATGGACGTGATTAATGAAGAAAGGATCGTGCCAATATTCATTACTTGTTTTTCGATTTTCGTTTACTAGTTTAATTATCTTGTAGTTTCTAATTTTTTTATTTTTTGGTATTTTATATTTTTACACAGAAATGCAGGAAAAACAATTGGCAACCTCCTGAAGGGCAAAAATATCAACAAAACAATGTTCCTGCGGCTTCTTTAGACACAGATCCTTCAGGCCAAAACAAGCCCAGAAGATTCGGTTCAATGCCTCGTCTAATGAAAAACAGTTTTATACTTCACCAGGAGAAAGCCAGTGAAGTGTCAAAAAGCCATTTTGAAAAGGAAATTTCCAATTATGTTGGACATGAAACTACAACTATGGCACCTATCAAGAATTCTCACTAGCTATATCTTGAATCTGGTCCAATTAATGTCAGAACTTGCTCAAATCCTTCATCAAACCCTAGATTTTCATCTATGGTTTCTTTAATTTTCCAGACATGGACTATTTGATTCATAGTATTCTAGTATGCACCAAGGATCTGTCATGAGCATGAATCCAATAACTTCTCCAGAAGCCTTTCATGATTCCAATCAAGTTTACCCTGATCAACAGGTATAATATTCCTACTTCCGTGTAATAACATTCTTACATTTACGTTAGAGCAAATCTTATTATCCTACCTTGTATATGTAAATATTTCTCAGAAACTACATGATATGTTTGCAATTTGTTGGGGATTTTACACCCTTAAACATATTTTCTATACAAACATGAAATTGAATATAGAATCGACTCACGAAGCCCCTGTTTGGCCCCTATTCTCTCCAAATTTTAATGTTTGGAATAGTATTTTTTTTAAGAACGAGTGATTGAAAAAGAATGAAAAGTTTTGATTTATGTGTATATTGTTTTATGGAAGATTGTGTGGTTGAAAATAAGATAGAGAAAAAATGAAAGAGAATGTGGGACAAATGGGGGCGAAATCGAGTCTATACAAGTAGCCAAATTCGTGTCTTTCCATATGTCGATGAAAGACATCTCGTTCTTCAATTTAGATCCTTTCATATAACAAAAAGAAAGTATTTCTGAAATCCAATACAATATAAATAAATTAGAGACAAGAAAGGAGATGCAAGTGTAAGATTGGTCGAGGCAAGTGAAACACTCTTTTTTTAAGATGAATTTGCCCTCATCGGTGAGTGGCGCAATGCGGTGATCTATTGCTTGCCAGGTGCTGGTCCACTGCTTGAGCGGTGGCCTCACATGCTGAATTCCGATTCTTCCTTCAAAATCTGGACCACAATTTCTCATTCATCCAAAATTAGTTTTTTGATTCTAAATATACTACGACTATATATTCGATGAGTAGAATAAGTTAGTCTATTTACTTTCGTAATTTGACTATCGGATTAAGTCCGAATATTTGGCCGAAATCGACACAAAGTCACTTTTCAATTTTATATTTAACCAAAATTCAATTCTAAAACCTAGTTCCAACACAATTTTCTCAGTAAGATGGATTGAACTAGATACTATAAATGAAGAAAAAAGTTAAGATATACATTGTACAGTTTAGTTGTATTAAGCATTCCATACATAAATGTGTGCATGTTTCTGTCCATGTATCTATCAAAAAACATGCATATATTTATTTATTTGTATATTTGTTTTATACAAACAGAGTGATAGACAGAGAGAGACCATGGCTTGATCAAATTTATTGACTATCGATTGACATGTGCTTCAGAATTCAGCTATGCCAAACGTGGACTGCAGGAGCAAGTGGAGTTTAGAGGCATCAAACTTCGAAAGCGATTCATCAGAAACTGGAGTCCAAGAAAACAAAATCATTTTGAGGCCAAGATTATAGAATAAAGTGTGCACATGCAGAGATATTTAGCAGCCGTACAAAGATGGTTATTTAATTTGTTTAACACGTCTTGTTGACAATCTGAAGAATCTAAGGATTCATTAGTGAAATTTACATCAGGTGCATTTCCTTCACGATCAAAAGAATCTCTGCAGTTTCGGCTTCATGATTTGAAAGATTTTCTGCAAGTACAGGAGTTTGTGATGCTACATGATTGTTAATTTCTGCATCTATTGAAACAACGGATGACTAAGATTGATCATCAAGTGTTGGTGTGGTCAAATTTTGCAATGACAAAGGTAGTTCAGTAGTGGCATTAGTTTTATCAATCCAATAATTGAATTCAGTAATGTTGAATCAAGATGCAATCAAGTGTTGTTGGTCTCTTGATTTGTATGGAAACGAGTTCTCTAAGAAGGCAACGTGATGAGAAATGAAGAATTTGTGACTTGATGGATAATAACATCTATAGCCTTTATAATTGTCATTGTATCCTAAAAAAACACAAGTAAGCGCTTTGGGGTCCCAAGTGTAAGGATAATAGTGATATAGGTTGGTAGAGAAAGCCACCCTCGACGACAAACAAGATGGATCACTGCACTTCGATGCAAGGCCATCGACCCTTAAGGGGTGCTCTACCACTATCCCCAAGTGGTGCTCGACCACCATGCACGGCCATCGACCCCTAGGGGCGCTCTACCACTACCCCAAGGGGGCACTCTACCACTATGCGAGGCCGTCGACCCTCCCAGGGGTGTTCTACCACAACCCTTAAGGGGCACTTTACCACAACCCCAAGGGGGCGCTCTACCATTACCCCTAGAGGTCGCTCTATCTCTACGCGAATTCTTCAATGGGCATGGAATTGCCTATCCAAACACTTAGCCAAAAAACTTCTAGTGAATTGACTAGGTTCCATGGTGATTAATACGGGTACAACCTCCATGCGGGAAGTTAAAGACCCCCACTCAAAACGTCGGGGTAGTGGGAATGCCAACGTGGGACACGTGGCATCACAACCTCCCAGCAGTTATCTAGCTCCCAATATCTATAAACATCCTCAGATGTGACACAGGTAAAGGGATCTCTCTATCTCTTTTTAGCCATCTGAATTCCAATTGCATTTTTTCCAAGTCTATAAACTAATTCTCACGTCGGAGGTAAAACAGGGGAGGAAGCCCCGCCTTCGTTTTTCAGGTCACACACACTTGACGGAGTAGTTGGAACTCCGAACGCCAGCATGCAGGTAGAAGGGTATTGTTCCACAACCATTTCATTGGCGCCGTCTATGAAAAATTCTTCCACTGAACACAAAGGTCATGTCGAGAAGACGAACAAGAAGTGACACACGCTTAAGAGCAACAACAACAGAGGCCCCAATTTGCCGCTGCCGCCACTGCCGCAGTATGTGACGTAAAGCCAGTTCAGCGCCCTAGAGACCCAGTTAGTGGCCATGATGACCCTCTTGCAGAATCAAATGCAGAGAGCTGCCCTCCCGCCGCATTCGATAGAGGCCTCGCCTCCACTCCAGGAGGTGCACATAGAACACCACCTGCAATCCAACCGGTGACCGTAGGCTCGGGGGCTCCAGGGATGACAGTTTTATAGTCCGTCCCACCCCTGACAGATCTGGAGTGGAGAATGGAAGAGATCATGACGAAGAAAATTGATGACGCGATTTTTAAAAGAAAAGACAAGCGCAGACAGATGGTCCTAGAAGAGGACCCGTTCGCTCCCGAGATCATGGCGGTCCCTTTACCTAAAGGCTTCAAGCAGCCTATTATAGAGGCTTATGACGGGGTCACAAATCCACTTGACCATCTGCGGACCTTTGTTGATCTGATGAGACTCTATGCAGCACCCAATGCGATAATGTGCCGGTCTTTTCCCCCAACTCTCAGGAGGGAAGCTAGAGACTGGGTGGCAACACTTTTTCCCTCGGTCTATCCGAACATTTGATGAACTTTCTAGGAGCTTTGTAGCCTACTTCCTGAGTAGCAAAAGAATAAAAGGACAGCCATTGGACTGATGCAGGTGGTCTAGGAGAAAGATGAGTCTTTGCAGGAATATCTGGCCAGATTTAACCGTGCGACCCTTGGAATAGAGGATCTTCAGATGTCGACAGTGGTGACTGCATTGATGAATGGAACTCGAAATCGGGCTTTTAAGATGTCACTTTCTAAGAACCCCCCAAAATCAATGCACGACCTATTGAAAAAGGGAGACAAGTATGTTGATGCTGAGGAGGCGGAGAAGTTCACAAAGAACCTCAGAGAGGGATGGGAAGTAGAAAGTCACAAGCGCAAGGCGGGGGACGAGTTAAGACCTGCTAACAAAAATAGGCCAAGGAGTGAGAAGATAGTGAAAGAAGCCGCCCAAGATCGGCCAGCCAGGCACAAACGAGAGGAGTCCAGGGCGTTCACCCCTTTGAACACCCCTCGTGCCAAACTATTGATGGAAATACGAGATATGAAAGAGTTAGAATGGTTGAGACCCATGGTAACGCTAGCGAGCAAAAGAAACCAGGGCAGATATTGTCATTTTCACAAGGATCACGGGCATGATACTGAAGAGTGCCTGCAACTAAAGGAGGAGATCGAGCGCCTCCTAAGGCAGGGTCTCCTGACAAGTATGTGTAGGACAACCGGGGGAAGCAAAAGATGGAGGGTCGTCCTCCACCTAGGGCCGGAGTGATAAACATGATTACATGAGGGTTAGCAGGAGGGGGAGATTCAAACTCAGCAAGGAAAAGCTACGCGCGCTCTCTCAGGATTTGCTCCATCCAAAAGAAGGCAAGGTTCAGCCAAAGCATCACTTTTGGCGAGAAAGACTTGGTAAGCGTGGCACACCCCTATGATGATGTGCTAGTAATAGTAGGCCACATAGTTGATTTTGATGTCAAAAGAGTATTGGTCGACGGGGGAAGTGCCGCAAATGTACTCACCTGGGACGCTTTTTTAGGCCTGAAGGTCCCACCTGACAAGTTAAAAATCGTGAACACCCCCTTGCAAAGCTTTGGAGGAGCCATGGTGATTCCAGAAGGTACTGTGGAGCTCCCGGTCACGCTAGGCACATATCCGACCACTGTGGTAATTGTGGCAAGCTTTTTGGTCATTAAGACCCCCATGGCCTATAATGCAATCTACGGTCGGCCGTTACTCAACGCAGCTGGGGCCATCCCCTCGACCTATCACCAAGTCTTGAAATTCCTAACCAACAGGGAAGTCGGGCGTGTGCAGGGAGATCAGCAAGCATCCAGGAAATGTTATGTCGACAGTATATCAGTTAGAAGAGCCCCATCAGTCATGATGTTAGAAGTTGAACCTCCGAGAGGGCGGATTGAGCCACTTAACATGATCGAAAAGATTTCCATAATGG
>NW_019262241.1:293524-322856 GCF_002742605.1 Olea europaea var. sylvestris | reverse complement strand
TTTATACTAATGAATAAAAACGTCCAAAACCATCAAATTATGGTAATAATTTGATTCCATAAGAATTCTATTGAAACAAGGAAATTCGGCCAAAAATAGAAAATTCGCCAATTTTTTTTGCTTGTGCGGCCGCATGGTGTAAATCCATACGGTCACATGGTTCATCTCAAATTTCACTTTTGGTTTTCGGTATGCATGTATGCGGCCGCATGTGGTTTTGCCTATGTGGCTACATGGTGTTGTCTTCAGCCTCCGCTTTCGTCGCTTGATAACAAATTGATCCAAGTTGATCCGGCCTTCGACCCGAACATGAAAGTTGCTCCATTTTGAGACATGGTTCCATTAATGGTTTCTTGAACGAGCAATCTTATCGCTTGTTTTACTTGCTTTGCCCTTGATCGCGTCATTAGTCTGCCATCGACTATCAATGGGTCTCGTCTCGCACTTGCCTTCGTCGGGCTCAACTCCTGAGTCATATCAAGAAGAGCATGAGGATAAAAAAAAGGAGGTGAACACAAAAGATTACCATCAACAGGAGCAGGGCTTTCATCGTTTTCTGGCAGGGTCTTCAATACCTCATCAAGATTAAAGTCCATATCTGTATGCACACATCAAAACTCATCAGTCTCGAAAAACTAAAAGCAAAAAATAATAAGTGAACGTGTGTGCATGAAACAAAAAAAAAAAAAACGAAGAAAACAACCTACCAGTAGGACGACTCATCCCCACTATCAACATGTTTTTCATGGTCAAGACTGATCCTAAGTCAGGTGCGAGAGGCGATACATCAACCAACTCTTGGATTTGAGCTTTTAGAAAGGGGATAATTTCTACTTGGCTATTGAAGAGATAAATTTGGGGGTGTCGCCAATTGGTGTTAAAAGAGAACCGATCTGCTGAAGGCTGGATGAAGAAGAACCGAGACTTCCATCCGCTATTCAAATTTCTAAATTTATGAAATTGCAAAGGAACCCTGGTGGTAAAATAGACGAATGCATTACCCTGAACTAGCTCATGCATTTCGAAGACACACCTGAAAAGGTCTATGGAAAGTGATATTTTCCTTTTTAGACAAACATATAGGAAATATAACGCCTTTCTCCACGCGTTGGGATTAATTTTACTAGGAGTAAGGTGGAACTTATTGAAAATCAACACAAAAAAGGGATGAATGGAGAACCGAAAACCCCCGTTCATAACGTCCTTGTACACGGCTACCTCGCGGGGATCGGACCCGGGGAGTCTTTCTTTAGGACCGGGGGCTCTATAGACATAATCATCAACTTGGTCATACTTACCTAGACATTTTTCCAACTTAAGTGGTGAATTGTAGATACTATAACTTTTTGTGATATCTAGGGGGACAACCTTACCAGCCGGGTCTCGCCCAATTTCTAAATTTTTGTTTGGAAATTTGGTAGAACTAATATGCCTCTTTGGGGATTTTGGGACAAACGCCTGAGAATCGATTGAATGGGTTTCACTATCAATGTCATAAAGAGATCTATCGGACGAAGGGGGCAAATCACTATTGAGTCAAGTCGAGAGACCGGATGGGCCACGGAGTTCAGAAGAGGTCGGATGACAGCCAGACAGAAGGCTGGCTGTCGATCGACCAGCCAAGGGGCTTGTCGACAAAAGTCGACCAATGGGGCCGATCGGTCGACCAGCCCCACTGGTCACCGGTCGGCCCCCCGTGGGCTGGTCGGACCCTTTCCGGTACCCTCCGATGAAGGTCCGGTCGAGTCACCACACCTCCATCACTATTCTCATTGGAAGGAGAAGAAAGAATAGTCTTATACATGACAACAAAAAAAGATGAAGAGAAATTCAAAGCAAGACTTGGGATTAAAAAGGAAAGAAAATTACCTTAGAAGGGAGAAAGCCAGGATGTTGAGAGAAAATGAAAGTGATTCTTTGAAGTAAAAATCGCCCCATTTTATAGACACAAGAATTCAAACTTTTTGGGGAGAAAATTCCCTCCAACATTAGGACCATTGATGGGGTGCCATGTGTACAGTAAAATTGTTACCTGATTTCGATTGCATTGCTCGACTTGCTAATACGAACTACTCATTTATCATTTTAAAAAAAAGAAAAATTTTCAAACCAACCCAGATAAAGAAAATTGCTACCCCTCGTCGAAAACATCGACAAGGGATAGGGTGGCTAATGATATAGGTTGGTAGAGGAAGCCACCCTCAATGACAAACAAGATGGATCGCTGTACTTCGATGCAAGGCCATCGATCCTTAAGGGGTGCTCTACCACTATCCCCAAGTGGTGCTCGACCACCATCCACGGCCATTGACCCTCAGGGGCGCTCTACCACTACTCTCAGAGGGCACTCTACCACTATGCGAGGCCGTCGACCCCTCCCCAGGGGCGCTCTACCACAACCCCCAGGGTGCACTCTACCACAACCCTCAGGGGTAAGGATGTAAACGAGACGGACCAAGTCGGCTCGCGAGCCTAAAGTTTCGGCTCAGGCTCGGCCAGGTTAAAATGACCGAGCTTTTTTACGGGCTCGAGTGCTCGGCCAAAAAAAAAAGCTCGGCCCGAACTTTTGCTCGGGCTTTTTCCGGGCCGAGTAGGCTCATTTTTTTTAAGGCAGTAGTTTTGCTGCCTTTTAAGGCAGCCTCAATGAATTTTTTTTAAAAGCTCGCGAGCTCAAGGGCCGGCTCAGGCTTTTCCCAAGTCGAGCCCGAGCCGACGAACCCAATTGCCATTCCTACCCAGGGGCGCTCTACCACTACCCCTAGAGGTCACTCTACCTTTACACGAAGTCTTCAACAACATGGAATTGCCTATCCAAACACTTAGCCATAAAACTTCTAGTGAATTGACTAGGTTCCATGGCGATTAATAGAGGTACAACCTCTAGGCGGGAAGTTAAAGACCCCCCACTCAGAGTGTGGGGGTAGTGTGAATGCCAACGTGGGACACGTGGCACCACAACCGCCCAGTGGTTATCCAGCTCCCAATATCTATAAATACTCTTGGATGTGACACAGGTAAAGGGATCTCTCTCTCTCTTTCTCTTTAGCCAATTGAATTCCAATTGCATTTTTTTCAAGTCTATAAACTAATTCTCACACCGGAGGTAAAACGGGGGAGGAAGCCCTGCCTTCGTTTTTCAGGTCACACACACTTGACGGAGTAGTCGGAACGTCGAACGCCATCAGGCAGATAGAAGGGTATTGTTCCACAACCATTTCAAATAGCATGAGCCAAAAACTTGTAAACAAGAATAATCTGGATGTTGTTTATGAATTTTATAATAATGAGTATCAAACGTAATAGCTGAAGATGGTAATCTGTTCTTCAAAAAAAAAAAAATGCACTATGAAAGGCTTCCACCCAAAATTGTTTAGGAAGACCACTGTGAAATAGCATGCTCATCCCAAGTTCTCTTATCAAATGATCTTACTGTTCAACTAATCCATTTTGTTGCTAAGTATATGGACAGGAGATCTGATAAACTATTCCTTCATTCTTAAAATGCATAGTCAATATGGCATTACTCCATCTGACTGAAAGATTTTAATTTTTTTTTTGGTCAAATTGCCTTTGCAGGTAGCTCTCAAACACAATAAAGATTTGAGGTGTAAGGGAATAAACCAGCATTATTTTGAATAACCATCAACAATACAAGCATAATATTGAAAATTACCAATAGATGAAACTGGTGCTGGACCCCATAGATCAGAATGGATTTTTCCAAACAATTCAAAACTAGCAGACTTAGATTGATGTTGTGCTGAGCAATGGATCACCAAGATGATTTTTCGGGCTTAGTTTCTCCTTTTCAATCAACAATCATCCAACCTCTGTCCACTGGGATCGCCCCACTTGCTTCCTTCGATTTTGCATACTGAGAAAAGCCAAACCCATACAACTTACGGTTGTCGAAATTTACCCGCTTAGGAGGCCAAAACAGAAGACAAAATCACAAAGATAGTAACCACGAAGGCAGCGAGGTGAGTGAACAAAAAGCAAATAGAGAGGACTCGAGAGGGTTAGCCGTTTTCACGCACAGAAAGACCAAGGAAGAAGACCCATAAAACTAAGTAAAATGGGAATTTAAGGTAAGTAGCAATTAGGGCATAGTAATGGGTCAAAAGGCTCAAGACATGATAAATGGGCTACCAAGTGATTTACCTTTCATTGGCCGTCCACTAATTAAATTAGGTTGCTACAAATGGCTCATTAGCTTTTGGGTCGGGTCATTTCAATTGTCATGTCGATTTATCGTTCAATCACTTGGTCGATGTCAATTGAGAATATAATTGAGTTACAACATAGCCTGTGGAGGTAGTTTGACAACAATTTGCCCAACAATTGAGAAAAAGGAAATTTACTTAATTTGCCTAATTGGCAACTCTAACACAGAATAGTCCTTTTATTTGTACCAGAACTTTTGATTAATCTCGCTTTTTTCTTACGATTTACACTTTTGTCCCTAAACTTTTGTTTTCTTTCATTTTGGTCCTTTTTCGCATCTTGTCTTTTAAATTCCGTCAATATAGTCCTACAAAACGAAATGATATAGAATTAAGTCATAATTCAAATGCTTTGATCAACAATTAGTTATATTTTGTGGCCCAATAAGTGTATGAAAATGTACTTATTAAATCGCTTAGACCTTAAAATACTATATGTATTCTTGTGGATGTCCAAGCCTAAGGTGTCATACCTCCTATGTAGTGTCAAATAATCTGTTTGAGAAATGCATTTCATGAGGAAGTGATAAAACGTACAGATCACACTTGCGATGTCCTGTCATCAGTATACAACCTGTTTTTAACTCCTTAACATAGAAGTTTGCATTAGCAAATTCACAATTGAGGGAAAACTGGTCAGTAAGATGACTAACATATAACATGAGCTAACGATGGAACTAACAAAAATCACTCAATATCAGATTTTCTTTTCCATTTTTGGACTAGTGTGTCACCAATAGCGTTAATGGAAAGAGCGTCTCCATTACCAGCTATAACTGAATCAGTTCCTAGATATGAGGGCAAGTTGAATAAAAGATTAGAATTACCTGTCATGTGGTTTGAAGTACCTATATCAGTTGTCCATTCTGTCAGTTGTCCATTCTGTGAGGTAGGTTGAAATCCCAGACCTTTGGAGGTAAAATCATTTTCTAAGGAACGATTATTATTATTACCATATTGGTTTCTTTGGCATTGACTATAAAAAGCAAGGTGTTGAGGTTCATGCCAATGAACAGGTTATTCATAGCCTTGAAGTAAGGAGATAAGCTCTGAATAAGCAGGCATTGGAGGTTTCAGCATTGTGGTTGTAAAGGTCACATATCGTGGACCTAGACTCATGAGAAGATAATACACCTTCTCTCGATCTTGAACTGGGTGACCAATTCCCGCTACGCTGGCGTATAATTTTTTGAAATAGCGAAGATGCTCTATTAAGGAAATTGTAGCATCCTTCTTCGCATAACCCAGTTGTTGGCGCAAGGTAAATTCCCTTTCTTGGGAATCCTGAGTATATGCTTCTTGGAGTCCTTTTCAAACTTCTTGGGCAGTTTGAAGACCTACAACCTGACCAGTGCTTCCTATGCAAATGTGCCAATTATCTATCCTCGAATTAAGTGATTTGATTTTCTCTATTTGATATATTCCTTACTGAATTTGAGGTTCTCTGTGTTTGCAGTTTACAGAGTATATGTTAAGGGATAAAATCCCAAATCGAATAGAGATGAAAACATAGAATAACTTTTAAGGTCTTCGACTATTCCTCTTAACAAAGTTGACATTTTAAGATGGAACTCAAAGTTTTAACATGGTATTAGAATCCATTAAACTCCAACGAACGATTTAATCCGATTAAGCCTCAAAAAATGAGCATACGAATTTCAAGATTGGTTTGTTTAAAACGAGCCTCCATCTTGAGGGAGCATGTTAAGAGATAAAATTCCACATTGAATAAAGATGAAAATATAGACCAACTTATAAAGTTTTGGATTGTTCCTCTTAACAAGTTTGATCTTTTAAGATGGAACCCCAAATATTAATATATGTTCCACAATTGGCGTTTTCTTTGTCCACACATTTTTGTGGGACCTGGTAATTATAAATTACAACTTGATGGCAAAACATGCTTTATATCACCTAATAATTGATACACAAGTTTGGTAACCATTTAATTTTCTTATCCATATCCAGATATGATAAGTAAAAACACAATTGATGAAATGTAAATAAATTTCTATGCAAAATTCTTAATGACAACAATCTTGTTCACTAAGTTAGAAGTATCAAAGGAAATAAGACATGCATGGTTGTAACCCAATATTAATTATGTGATTGGGTCAAAACCGAGATTGGTAAATATTAAATATCATCAATGCAGTTTGAATAAAAATCTCTTGCAAGGCAAGATTAAAATAACTCCAGTTATATTACTTGTTAAAATGAAATTACAAATAATGATAATATAATGTATTATAAATGGGAAAGAGAAGCAAAGAAAGAGTGTATAGTGAGTTGACACTAATTAATAAGTTTCTACGAGACAATTTCACATTTTCTCGAAAGTATAACTCGAAAAATATGTATTTATACTCTTATGCATACGAATTTGACTTTTGAAGAGTTCATTCCTTGTACGAATAAAAGCCTATGGTGATGTAATATGTTTGTCATGCCAAAATAAGAAAAAAATGTACTCAACGCATTGAGAAAAGCATTTAACTTCCTAATTATCATTAAATATGTGGTCTTGCAAGTGGTCAACAGGCATTGAGACCATTTAACATTTGGAGTTTAACCATTCATTCACATACAAATCTATAACGCTACAAGGTTTTCTTTAAACGTTACAAAAGAAATTTAACTATTCACCAGCTTTGAAATTTATTATTATTATTATTATTATTTTGTCAAAAAGTAGTACACTTTGTTACCAAAACACCTATAATATAGCTGTCTCTGCATTCTTGCTTACCCTACTCTTGTGTCACACTCTTCAATACTCTTCTCTTTTAACAATCATCTCTTCATTCGATTCTCTTGGTTGTGATTTAATTTCCAACATATTAATAGAATAGTGAATTCAGACATCATGTTGGAAATAGGAGGGTTTTGGCCAAATGATGGTGGAAACACTTCATTGATTTCTTACAATAAAGTGATGGATGAGGTTCATGTGCTGCTAGTGGATCATGATTCTGATTTTCTGATTTCTACAGCAGAGATGTTAGAGCTATGCTCATATAAAGGTAGACAAATAAAAAATTAACTCATCGTTCATAAAATAAAAGATCAAGAAAATTTTTCAAAGTCTTCTTAAATTTCTCTTTTGATTCAATTTCATTGCATAAATATGGTTTGAATAATTTACAGTGACCAGAGTTTTAGCAATAAATCATACAAGAGACTATACTTTTGTTGTTAAAATTTCTTTTTTCTTTATTTGGAATTTCATTTATAGTTGTTTTGTATACTTAATTCGAAAAATAGTTTGTTGAATATTTGATATTCATACGGAGACTTGATTTTTCTTTTGTTCTCAACTGTCATTAGACTCGTTCCATTGATACAGTGGATCAGCATCCAACCATGCTTAGATAATATATTAAATTTCTATGCAATATTTTGTTATGACGATGTTTGAATATTTATTGAATGCAAGTTACCCACGCTATTATGGTATTATAGCCGTAAATTTATTTATTTATTGTTGTACATCAAAACCTGATACAACTTATATTAATAAGGTTGCTAGTTTATTTAAGGTTACCCCTTTTCTTGTCCAACCAATTAATTTTGGACGAACATATATCATTTGATATATATATTTTTTTCGTCGCAGTTCTCATGCAAGATAATTCATTTTTTTTCCCACTGAAATTAACTGCTTCATTCTAGTCAATGAGATAAAAGAATTATCAAGAATTTTCAGACGTTTTTGAGAAATGGATGTGTTGATTTATAAAATGAAGAAAAGTTATTTCACAGAAAACTTTTCACAGAAAAGCTAAAGTTTTCTTTCATCCTTTACTATTATTATTATTATTATTTTCACTTAATTTTTCCTTATTCATAATTAAAAGGCCTTCTGTTTTCATTTTATTTCCTTTAGCCAAGTAACTTGCCTTTACTAATATGTTGTATGTTTTTGTGCTGTCATTATTTTCCTTGTTACTAATTAGTTGTCCTAAATGAATGTCACAGTTACATATGTTGAACTTGCTTCGACTGCTTTATCAATGCTTTCAAGTGGAAAATCAAATTTCAATCTTGTGATGGCAAATATAAACTCACCCGACATGCATGGATATAAGCTTCTACAACAAGCAGTCAACATGGACATACCAGTGATTCGTAAATATATATTTCTCGATCCTTATTAATATTCTTGCCTATTTATTTCCCTGTTGGAGGAAAGATGGGTTTACTAACTTCTCCAAAACAAAAAAAAAAAAAAAAAAAAAAAGAAAAAAGAAAAAAAAGAAAAAGAAGGTCTCATGTTTAATAATTTTGAATTCGCAACAAGATTTAAATTTTCTAGTCAGTCATCTAAATTCATATACTTATTTTCCTTGCAAACATTGATTTTAATTCAGTGATGTCTGTTGAAGACAATGCATTCCTTGCAATGGAAGCTCTGGCAATTGGAGCTCTCCTCTGTATTGAGAAACCAGTTACATTGGAAATGTTAAAGTACCTTTGGCAGCATGTGGCGAGAGAGAAAAAGGGCATTTATAAAGAAAAAGAAAGGCGAATGGGAACGATTGAAGAAAACAATAACATGAGAGGGATTGAATTTAGAGGAGAAATTGAGGACGAACACAATATCATTGGAAGTGGCAACATGAAGGACAAAATCCATGAAGGAAAGAAGAAAATATCAGAACCAGAATATCAAATAATCAACAATAAGGTTAAGAGAAAATTAGTACATACTGAGTGGACTCAAGAACTTCATGGAAAATTTATGGACGCTGTGGGGCAGCTTGGTGAAGGAAGTATGTTTTGTTCCCTTAATAATTGCATAATGACACTAATATATCTCTATGTATATTGTGTTTTGAGTGTGGGCCCAAAAATATATATACCCTATTGTAACGCAAGATATATGTATATGTTTTGTGTTTGAAAATATAGTGTGTTTCCCTAAAGAGATCTTGAAGCTGATGAAAGTGCCTGGCCTATCAAGAGTGCAAGTAGCAAGCCATCTTCAGGTTTGTTTTCCATACATGCTTGGAATGATGGACGTGATTAATGAAGAAAGGATTGTGCCAATATCCATTATTTGTTTTTCGATTTTCGTTTACTAGTTTAATTATCTTGTAGTTTCTAATTTATTCTTTGTTTTTTTTAATTGTATTTTATATTTTTATACAGAAATGCAGGAATAACAATTGGCAACTTCCTGAAGGGCAAAAATATCAAAAAAACAATGTTCCTGCGGCATCTTTATACACAGATCCTTCAGGCCAAAACAAGCCCAGAAGATTCGGTTCAATGCCTCGTCTAATGAAAAACAGTTTTATACTTCCCCAGGAGAAAGCCAGCGAAGGCTCTAAAAGCCATTTTGAAAAGGAAATTTCCAATTATGTTGGACATGAAACTACAACTATGGCACCTATCAAGAATTCTCACTAGCTCTATCATGAATCTGGTCCAAGTAATGTCAGAACTTGCTCAAGTCCTTCATCAAACCCTATATTTTCATCTACGGTTTCTTTAATTTTCCAGACATGGACTATTTGATTCATAGTTATTCTAGTATGCACCAAGGATCTGTCACGAACATGAATTCAAGAACTTCTCCAGAAGCCTTTCATGATTCCAATTAAGTTTACCCTGATCAACAGGTATAATATTCCTAATTCCTTGTAAAAACATTCTTACATCGGTGTTCCAGGAAATCTTATTATCCTACCTTGTATATGTAAATATTTCTCAGAAACTACATGATATATTTGCAATTTGTTGGGGATTTTACACCCTTAAACATATTTTCAATACAAACATGAAATTGAATATAGAATTGAGAAGCCCCCATTCTCCTTTTTTTTTTTTTTTTTTTTTTTTGAAAAATGTGTGATTGAAAAAGAATAAAAAGTTTTCGATTTACGTATAATATTATTTTATGGAAGATTGTGTTGTTAGTTTTCGATTTACTTGTAATATTATTTTATAGAAGATTGTGTTGTTGAAAATAAAAGAAAGAAAAAAATATAGAAAGAGAATGGGGGCCAAATGAGGGCGAAATCAAGTCTATACAAGTAGACAAATTCGTGTCTTTCCATACGTCAATGAAAGACATTTCCTTCTTCAATTTAGAACCTTTCATATAACAGAAAGAACGCATTTCTGAAATCAAATACAATATAAATAAATTAGCGACAAGAAAATGGAGATACAAGTGTAAGATTGGTCGAGGCAAGTGAAACACTCTTTTCTTAAGATGAATTTGCCCCGCATCAGTGCGTGGCGCAATGCGGTGATCTATTGCTTGCCTGGTGCTGGTCTACCGCTCGAGCAGTGGCCTCACATGCTGAATTCCGGTTCTTCCTTCAAAATTTGGACCACAATTTCTCATTCATCTGAAATTAGTTTTTAGATTCCAAATATACTACGACAATCTATTCTATGAGTAGAATAAGTTAGTATATTTAGTTTCGTAAATCGTATCAAGTTCGAATATGTGGTCAAAATTGACACAAAATCACTTTTCAAGTTTGTATTTAACCAAAATTCAATTCTAAAACCAGATTCCAACACAATTTTGTTAGGAAGATGGATTGAACTAGATATTATCAGTGTTCTAAATAGCGTGCCAATGCATACGCCAATGTGCGCATTGGTGCAAGGCAAGCCTAAGGCGCCAAGCACTTATTGGCGGTCAACGGACGCGGGGCGAGCTTAAGGCGCCAATGCGCGCCTAGGCGGGGTTATGCACGCCTTATTAGGTTTTTTCTTTTTTTTTTTTTTACAATTCTTTTAAGTTAAAACTTATAATTTTTAAATAATTTGTAATTATTAAATAGTTTTTTTATTGATTAAAAATTTAAAATAATATTAAAATAAGAAAACACTTTTTAACGCATTTGCCTCGCCTAATCTTACATTGCCCTTAGCTTGGCATCAACGCATCACCACGCATTATGCCTTTTAGAATACTGGATACTCTAAATGAAGAAAAAAGTTAAGATATACATTGTACAGTTTAGTTGTATTAAGCATTCCATACATAAATGTGTGCATGTTTCTGTTCATGTATCTATCAACAAACATGCACATATTTATTTATTTGTTTATTTGTTCTATACAAACACAGAGTGATAGACAGAGAGAGACTTTGGCTTGATGAAATTTATTGAGTATCGACTGACTTGTGCTTCAGAATTCAGCTATGTCAAACGTGGAATGCAGGAGCAAGTGGAGTTTAGAGGCATCAAACTTCGAAAGGGATTCATCAGAAACTGGAGTCCAAGAAAACAAAATCACTTTGAGGCCAAGAATATAGAATAAAGTGTGCACATGCAGAGATATTTAGCAGCCCATACCATATCAAACTTTCTAAGATTTTATTTTTCATTTCTTTTTAGATACAAGAACATGATATAAATAAATCTGGTCATTGATGATTTGCCGAACAGGAAAAAGCACCGATGTTAACATGATATAAGTAAATCTGTTGGATACCCCTATTTCCATCGTCAGGCTAACGAATTTGAATAGAGTTTTTTGATTGAAGATCTGTAAATTCAGTCATAGAATTCAACGAATCACTTGAAATAGAAAAACAAGCATGGTAGCCCTTCGAATTTTTTATCCACGAGCACAAAATGAACCGATACAATAAGCAAAAATAAATTTTGGGTCTAATTTTTTAATTACAACAAATTTCTTCAATAAATTAAGAATAAAAAAGGAGTACAGAATGAATTGTTGCTACGACAAACTTCATGTGATTTTGCCTAAAAAATTGCAATGGATAATGACGTAAATGTTATTTTGATGCACCTCATTGATGAAAGAAAATAATCCATCATATATTGTCAAACAATAATTCCATGTTCGATTGTAATTAGTCCCCATGTTACGCTTGATATTTTTATTTTTGACCTATGCTTGAGTTGCCATAATCTTGTATATTAGTTTAGTTTCCAATCACAGCCTTGATTAGTTACATCATTGTGTATATATATCCTCGTAATTACACAGACGAATACTATTTACTTAAACTAAAATTGTCATGGTAAGAGAGCATTTTTGTTCCTAGCCAAAAAAATAATTAAATAAATAAAATAAAAATAAAAATAAAAATAAAAATAAAGAGGAAAGATCCTCTGCCAAGAACCTTTATTTCATCACCTTTTCTAAATTCCTTCTTCATCATGTATTGGAAGTTGACAAGGCTGCTGACAAAGCAGCTGAATTGGAAAGACATGAAGGATCTGGTTGAAGAATCAGTAGTACAATCAACAATTGAACAACTGACAGCCAGCTTGCAATAACAGAATGAGAATTCTCTAGAAGAAGGAAGATGAATTTTTGTGTTAGTTAGGGAATTTGTTGAGAGAACGTGTTTGTAAATTATTCCTTCTAGAATAGCCTATTTTTGTGTATGTATGTATAATTTTGCAAGCAGAAAAATCAATACAATGATTTACTTCATTTCTGCCCCAATCGTTCAACTAATTTTCTTTGTTATAAACTCATTTCTAAAATGGTATCAAAGCCAGCCTTAGAAGATTCAAGTGCTGGAGATACAAATACTGATCAAAACCAAAATCAAAGCCAAAATCCAAATGCTAATCAATCTGGCAATTCATCAAACTCTATAAACCTTGATCCTACTCAGCCTAATAGCCCATATTTCATTGGAAGCAATGACAATACTGGAGCCTTGCTCGTAACTCACACCTTGGATGCTAACAATTATCATTCACGGGCGAGATCAATGAAAAGAACATTGAGAATCAAAAATAGATTGGGATTCATTGATGGATGCTTAACTGAACCAGCAAACCCGAATAACCTACTCATGGAATACTGGTTGCGTTGTAATGACATAGTTATTACCTGGATACAGAACACAATGGCAGTTGACATCAAATGTAGTACCACATATGCTGAAACGGCGCATCAACTATGGATTGAGCTGGAGCAACGTTTTGCTCAACAAAATGCACCTCGAATCTTTGAAATCAAACAAGCCATAAGTATGCTGTTGCAAAACCAAGATCCTATAAGTGTTTATTTCTCCAAATTCAAAACACTTCTAGATAAACTCATGAACTATGAAGCTGTACCTAACTATAATTGTGGAGGTTTGAAGACAGTCATTCAAAATCAACAAAGGGACTGGGTAATGAAATTTTTAATGGGTTTGAGTGATTCATATAAAGGAATTAAGGCACAAATCCTGTTGATCAAACCATTTCCCAGTTTAAATGAAGTTTACTCGATAATACAACAGGAAGAGAAAAGAAGGGAGATATCAACTGAAGGATACTTACATGAATCTATGACTCTTCTTGCAAAGGGAAATTTCAAAGAAAAGGGAAGGCAAAACACTTATTCGCAGAAGAAAGATAGATACTACTGCACTTTTTGTAAAATTGGAGGACACTCACTTGATAGATGCTTCAAGGCAAACCCAGACAGACCAATTTGTGCCCACTGTCAGATTCCTGGCCATCAAGTGGACAAATGTTACAAAGTTCATGGCTATCTTCCAGGCCACAAATTCAGTGGAAAGGAAAAGGCATCAGCAAATCAAGCTATGGCATCTTTATCTCCTGCACAAGGGGTTGGAAATAGCAAATCCAGGTGTTCTTGTTTCATAAAGTGGACAGTAGATTAATAATTTAATTTTCCAGTTTTGGGTTAGTTGTTGGTAGTTTCATTGCGTGCTCTTTAGTTTGAATGATCTGATTGATTGGAAAATTTATTATGTGATTATGCAAATGCAGTGACTCAATTGGTTTAGATTTGATTAATTGGCAATTGTTTAGGGAACATCATAAACAATGAAAAAGTTTACATTATCGCAACGCTTTCAAAATATGAGACCTCGTAAAATTCAGTTGTTTAAGTTTACGAATACAGAGTAAGGTTGAAATTGTATTGTATATTTTCATATATATATATATATATATATATATATATATATGTGTGTGTGTGTGTGTGTGTGTGTGTGTGTTTGTGTGTGTGTGTGTTGACTAATTTATAATATTATTTAATCAAATTTTAATAAACGACCGGCCGCCGGTCGGATCGGACTTTTACAATCGTTGATTGTCGATAGCCAATGGTCAAAGTTAACCTCCGCCCTAGCTGAATGTTCATGCTGGATTCGCCCTTGGTTTCGACCCACAACATTCTCAATCTCACCCAAAAAGGACAAGATAACGGTGTTGATTTGGAACCACAAAGGGAAGAAGAAAAACAAGGAAACAAGGCTAAAGAAGAGAACAAAATCAAAGGAGAAGCCATTAGTTTTTGGCAACAAAGGGCTGTTGATTTCTCTCATAATGCACACCTTATTCTTTCTTTTTCTTACACAAATTGCACACAAAATGGCTAGGTCAAAAGCAATATATATATAGGATATGTTAGGCTTTAGTTGGACCAATAAAAGGTTTGAATTGGCCAAGATTCAAAGCCATCCAATAGGTAAATAGGTATGGACCGTGAGCAGTATTAATTTCTGATTACCGACTCACCTGTTAAATTCAATATGTGGCGACGCCACCACAGCCATGGCTGTGTATTGTTTTTTAGTTTCTATTATTGCTTTGACAGAAGTCAATATCGTTTCTATTAACTGTAGGACAAGCAATAAAAATTAGCTTCTTATTCCCATTTGAATTAGAATGTGGAAGTTCATCATGTGCACAGTCATGATTGCCCAATGCTCTAATCGTAGATAGCCATAAAATGCGGAAGTTGAACTCCACTAATCTTTCCATTGTAAATCTTGAGCTGTTTTCTAGGAGCATTTGCTAAAAGGGATGGTTTAAGATTTGAGTTGATCCATTGGTAATTAATTTAGTGCAATGTGAAGAACAGAATTAGGGAACAGAGGAAGAATTTGGTGCACCAAAAAACTCCATGAAGATGAAGAGGAAAGTGGGAAAATATTAGTACAATATCAGGCCTTTTAAGTCATAAATGAAAGTACACCAACTTCATAATCATGATTTTCACGACTCTTCATCTGAAATGACTCTGGTATGTGAGATTCATTTTATAATGTGGCTTCAATGTTTGTGATCAAGAAATAAAATTGTGATAAATTATTAGACCTTATAATTTGACCTACGATTCGTTCTTTTCATTGTTAAATAAGTTGTGATTAATTAATTTGATAATTTATGATCAATAAATAAGTTGCGACAAGATAATTTGATTTTTTGTGACCTTACAATGAGTTGAAACTAGTTAATTTGATATGTTATGATTAATAAATAATTTGTAACATATATTGTTGGTCTTAAATTAATATAAGTTGTAGTCACACAATAATTGGTCACATTCACATAACAATTGGTCACAATGAACACATTATAGGGCACAAACATTTACAGTGAAAATAGATATTTCATTGTTTGAATGATTGATCATCATTTAGACAATTAGTTACTTATTGCATTGATGGAAGACTCCTAATAAGTTAGAACATTGCATAATTGACTCATAGGCAATAGGTGTTAGGAATTACATTCATGTTATGTGTGATCTAGGTAAATAATCGTTTGACTTAATGCATCTCTTATGCATATGAATTCAAACAAGAAATAGGGCCGGGTCGTGCTTAGAACATGTTTAATTTATCTAGAAAAAGAAGGTTAAACATGACTGGATTATCGATTGTCATGGATACTTGAAAAACACTAACTTAAATGATTTGAAAATTGGAAATAGAGATAAATAGGTGAATTCTGAATTCCAATAACCCATCACATTATTTAATAAAAATCCATATCTTTACATAGTCGTAGCTAATTTAGATATAACAAAAGTTAACTCTTTTGCGTTATAATAATCAAATTTGATTGAAACTGGTAAAGTATAATTACAATAATATTATCTTTATTTTGCACAAATATCATCTCTCATAATTTAATCAAAATTAAGTGAGGTTATCTGTCGAATAGACCATTATCCATTTCTTTTTATCCTTTGAGCTGGATGACCATTATCCATCTCTCATAATTTAATCAATATTAAGTGATTAATTTATTGGTTATCAAATTTGCTTAAATTTAGATTATTCTTTGAAAAAGGTTTTAACAACCAATTCACCTCCTTTTGGTTAGCTATTCTTAGGTTATCAGGTCGAAGGATTGGGTCATTGGTTCTTAAAAAAAAATGTATCTTGGGAGGATTGAAGGAGTTGGTCCATGGTCCCAAACACAAAGTGCCTTGGACAGTTGAAGGAACCGATCCTTGGTCCTCAACAAAAATACCTTGGATGGTCAAAGGAGTCAATTCTTAACAAAAAGTGACTTGGATGTTCGAAGGAGCTTGTCCTTGTTTCTCAACACAAAGTGCCTTAGATGGTTGAAGGAACAGGTCTTTGGTTCTTAACACAAAGTACCTTAGACGATTGAAGGAGTAGATCTTTGGTCCCCAATACAAAGTGGTTTGGATAGTCAAAAGAGTCGGTCATTGGTCCTCAACATAAAATGTCTTAAACGGTCAAAAGAGTTGATTCTCGATCTTTAACACAAAGTGTCTATGACAAACGAAGGAGTCAATCCTTAATTCCCAACATAAAGTGCCTTGAACATTCGAAGGAGTTGGTTCTTGGTCCTCAACACAAAGTACTTTGGATGATTGAAAAAGTCAATCCTTGGTCCTCAATACAATGTATGTTGAACAGTCAAAGGAGAAGGTCCTTGGTGTTCACCAAAAAATACCTTGGATGGTGAAAGGTAGCCGTCCTTGTCCTCAATGAGTGTTAAAAGGTTTGAAATTTTGAGTCTGTTCATAAACAAATATTTTTTGAACTCCTAAAGTAATTGCATCATGAATATTTAAACTCTACACGAAGAAAATCTCGAATATCAAAATTCTTAATGAGGAAATTACTAAAATGGTCAACTTTTGACTTTGCATTTACAAAAATGTCACTTTTTAAAAGTCTTTTCAAGATTGTCAATTTTGGACTTTTTGCCCTTCTTAAAAATTCAAATACCCTACACATCCTTGAGTTGACAACATCAAAAGTTGTACAAAAATAGGAGAAAATGTGACAATCAATCACCTCAAAATTTTACTTTAAAATCCTTACAAAATATATATATATATATATTTATTAACATTTAACTCATTCATTTTTATCTCTCTAGTACGTTTCTTTGCAAAATTTCTCTCTTATTTTTTTTTTAAATTTTTTTTCTCTATGTTTGCTCTCTTGATTCTTATAAACTCATTCATTTTTATCTCTCTACGTTTCTTAGCAAAATTTCTCTCTTATTTTTTTTTTAAAATTTTTTTTCTCTATGTTTGCTCTCTTGATTCTTTGAAAACTATATGGAGTGCATGTTCTTGCATTAGGATCTCGTTTATTATGTCAATACAGAAGGAAGAAGAATTTCATAGGTAATGTTTCGAATATATGAGTTCTTTTTTAGATTGATTGAAGGTTTTGTTTCAAGTTTTTTATTAATGTTCATTTTTTTTGTCTTTCTTTTAGATTGCATAATTAATTTTGAGTTTCCTACATCTAGACCGTAAGTTAGATTGTTCTCTGCTTTGGGTTCAGCTTTGTTTAGAGTGTACATTTATAGGTAATTTGGGTTTCTCCATTTTTTTTGGGCATTTTGATTTTTTCCAATTTTTCTGGATATTATGTATGAATTTTTTTTATATTTTTTAAAAAAAAAATATTTCACATTCTGCCAATTTTTCACTTCACGTTTCTTTGAATTTGTTTGGTTTGTGAAAGTTGATTTTTGTATTATACTTGCCATTCCAACCTCCCTTATTTATTATATTTTTCTAGGTTAGGCAAGTGTATAGAATCTTCTAAGCGAATTGTTTAATTTGTCATAATTGAAGTTTGTACAGTTATGAATTCTCGACACAAGAACTTCTCGAAAGATCAGTTATGTAACCCATCTGACGCAACAAACTGTTGTTCCCGATAATTCATTTTAGTTATTCTCGACAGATGAGTTATCTTTCGATATAAACTGTCATTCTCAAAGTTAAAGGCAGTATTTCTCGAACAATATAATTTGTTTTTTGATTTCTTAAATGCGTGTATAGTATTAACATCTGAAAAATTCAAAATTTTAAATACACTAGAAATATTGAATTCATGTCCATTTGTATTGTAATTATTGTTTTCAATTAAATGGAGGATGCATCCACCTGTGCTCCAATAATCATGAGGGTCTATTGCCTAGTGAGAACTAAGAGGCGAACATTATGTGTGTTAATTATGAGGAATTCAAAATTTTAAATACTCTCATCTTATTCTGTAATTTGTAAACTAGAAATAATGAACTTATGTTGGTTAGTGTTGCAAATGTTGTTTTCAAATAGATGGAGGACCCATAAAGCTCAAAGTGTCATCCCCGAACAACGAGAAAGTTCCCTCAACTTGTAGCATGACGGAGGCGGATACCATACCCGTTGAAAGTAACGATGTTGTTAACACAAAGAGCAATGATCGACACACATTCGATTTCCTACAACATCTACTAGGACCCCATACAACAAGGAGAAGAGAAAAAGAATAAAGAAATAGTGTGACCCAATTTGTTAATACTACATTAGAATTGATTTGTGTAATCAATGACCTCATTTTGCTTCCCTCCAAGAATGTAGTTATAAACATGATTTAGTGGTTGCATCCACATGTGGTGACACATTTTATCATTTCTCGTTTCTCATACTCGTTAGATTGTTCAATTAGCACGAGAAAATTTGTTAAGTTATGTATTATAATTTTGTCAATGGATAAATATAGTAACGTCTTTACCAAATGTTATGCAACAACTTATCATTGTGCATCTTATTTGTAGTTACATTTTTTGCTCGCCACCAACTGTTGAGAATGACAAAAATTTCATGTCGGGATGATAGTTTAACTGTCAGGATGTTATGCAATGTTTGCAAATGATAATAAAATGCTAATAATAATGTAAGTTGAGAATGTGTTCGGGAACAACATGTCCCTTACACACTTTTTTGTAGTCAAATTTTCTACTTTGCAACCATCTGTCGAGAATGATAGAATCCTTTCGTCTGATGGTATGTAATTTTTGTCTATATAATTATTTTGATTGTGAACTTAAACACGACTAATATATGCAAACAATAATAAAATGATAATATAATTTTAGAATGTACAATGCTATCGGGGAAATATTCAAAATACTACTTTAACTACTTTTAGATATCAAGCCTATTTACATTAGTTGTGTTAGAATGGGGTTGGAACACGTGGTCCGGTTATGGTCAACTCTACCATAACGAATGCGTAGGTAATACTTGTCGAAACTAAAACGAAAGTGGTTTTGTCCACTCTCCACTTCTATTCATCATCCACATAAACAAACTTTTGTCCATGTGCACGATGAATATCAAATGATTATTAATACCTGAAAAGTTAATATTGCAACGGTAAGAACTTTGTACAATCAATGTGTCGACATTTAATAGCATGAAAGTGACACTTTTGAATATTTAAATCCATTCAATGACAAAAGGTGAAATGAAGGGTTGAATCCAAATAGTTAAATTATTTATCTCGACATTTCTAAATGTCGAGCTTGACAGTTGAGATGTCTAATATGACGGTTTCGAAACGTCGAATTCGATAGTTGAACTGCCGAAATTGTCGGGAAGCTTGAAAACATGTATTTGGTACCTTGGAAGAAATTATTCAAAATATTAGTGGTGATAATCAATTCTCAACTACAGCATCATAACATCTTCCCAAAAATAAATAAGGAACAACTCAATACTTCATTAATTATGGAATCCTTTACATTTTCTAAAGGAAGTTGATATCTTTTCCATTCAAAAATATATCAAGAATCAAATAAATCAATGAATAAGAGTTTCAAAAATTTCAAATAAATATGAATATGTTATATTTAATATTTTAAACAGTAAGCTATAAGATAAAAATATAAATAATTTTTAATAGCTAATCTCTGAAAAATGGATAATGAATCTAATAGCAATATCTTTTTGATGATGAAATGAAGAAGATGGACAAGAAGTTAGGGTTTGTGAATTGTAAAAAGTTATTTTTTTTAAAATTTTTTAAAAAAAAAATTTTATTACCAAAATTCATACTATCCAATATAATAATCATATCTCTAATATTTATAATATACAAAACAAATCATCACATCACAACATTAATAACTTTCAAATCAAGCATTAAATGCTCCTAAAAGGGTGTCACTAAGGGTTGACATTTTTGACTATTTTAAGTGCAAATCAAAATTTTTTGCGCATTTTCAAATTTGGAGACCTTTATGAAAATTTCCCATTCTTAATTTGCCTTAAAAGTTGAATCCCTAAAAAATTAGAAGAATGTTAGTTTCGATTTTATTATTACAACCATACTAAAATAATAAATAATTAAAATTAAAGTTCAACAACAAAAAAAAAATCAAAATAAAAGGATAATTTTTTTTTAAAAAAAAGAATAAAAGAAAAGAAAAGAGAAGAGAAGAAAAAGAAAAAGAAAAGAAAAGAAAAGAAAAGATTAAACAAAAAGCAGAAACCAAACTCTTTGATGGAAGCCATTTTTTTTTTTTTTAAAATAATAGAAGAATATCGAATCTATCTCAAGCCAACTTACCATATAAATAGGTGATATTGGATCTCACTTAAGCCAAACTTACCATAAAATATGGAAAGCCTATTTAAAATTAAATTATTTGTGGATTGTGTATAAAAAAAAAATAAAGATTACAAGCTTAAATTCAAGAATTATTAATTTATTTTTATGATAAGAAAATAAATCCTAAGGGGGCGTTTGTAGGCATAAATAATAATGATGAGATCTATGGTACGAAAACTAGCAAGGACAATGATCCATTAGTTGTAGAGGAAGGGCCAAAGACTAGGTCACGAGTGAAGAAGGTCAAAGAAGTCATGGGATTACTTGTTTAAGCAATGATAAATCAAACATCGATCACAACAAGCAAAGGAACAAGTTTCATGCTGAGCTTGGAAGAAGAAACAAGGTAGATCAACTTGGTTCAAACAACGAAGGAGGGAGTTGAGAGTTTCAATTATGCGACCACATAGTTAAAAAAGGCATGTGGTCGCATGCCACAATGAGGAGAGCAAAAGAAGGAATTTTTGGTAAACTAAGTGACAGCATGTTCACACACTTTGTGGCCGCACAGTTCAATTTCTGTAGTGTAACTTTCACTTTTTGGAAAGAATCCTATTTTGTTAAAACTCTATTTTCTTTGGTATCCTTTGTTGTATTTAGACTTATATTTCCTGTCAACTAGGTTTTTTGTGAGTTTTCTATAAATTGGACATTCTATTCAATGTAAAAACAGACATAATTGGAGAGATATTATTGCAAGGCATATTTGATCTCTACTCGTTCTTCATTGAATTAATTTTTGAACTTATCAATGATTAATTTCTTGTGGCATTAAATAATTTCAGTAAGGTTTGTAAGTTTTGTGATCACGGGATCAAAATATTGTTTGCTATTGTCTTAGTTCTTTGGTTCAATAATTTACCGTGTCGAACTTTCCAAACATTGATTATTGACTTTCTTGGGTTTGATCTAACTTGTCGTGGGTTCCTTCGTTTTAATTGTTATGTGGGTTCGCATCATTTAGTATCACAGCCAGGTTCCAAAAGTCAAGGTTATCTCATTTACTTTTTGTTTAAGTTTAAATCCTTGTTCTTCGTATTCTTCATCTTTTTAGTCATGCAATCCAACTAAAGTTTCAAAAAAATTCAAAAGTTGTTTGTGTACTAAATTAGTGCTCAAATCAATTTCTTTTCTAATTTTTGGGGTCCTTGTTGAATTCTTGTGTGTTTAGTAAAATAAAAAAAAAATCGAAATTTTGCACAAAAAAAAAAAAAAAAAAAGAACAGCAGCTAAAAAAAAAAATCTCATAAATGTCCAATTTAAATTCAAGAAAAAAACTTCTTAAATTTATCTTTAATGTTTCATTCGAGTATCAATTGCTGCTTCTTGAATTACTCTGAAGTCAAAATTTCCTTACCCAACTCTTTGTTTGAATTCAACAAGGATTGAAATTTGATTGAGACCGAATTAGTTATTTGAAGCACTTGCAATGAAGTATTTAGTGGAAAAAGGCAAAGTGGTGAGACTAATAAAGGGAAAAGGCCAAGTTGAGTAATACATGAGTGTACACATGTGAGGCAAATATTAGTCTAGATTTAGGAGGTCTAATAGAGACCATTCCACTTCAAGTGGAAAGAATAATCAAGTCATCATAATGGAGGAGATGATACAGCGATTTGAGAGTTTGTTAGGAGATATGGGAGATAGATTAGATATGCAAGAGGCGTGGATGGAAAAGTAAGACACATTGCTTACTAATTTACATAGGGAACAACCTAGAGAAATTCCTGATGTGAAGAGGCATGGTAGGTGGAAGCCTAGGGCAAAAATTGGATTTGAAAATGAGATGGGTAGTAGATCGATGATAATGCATTAGTGGAGGCTAAAACAAGAAGGATGAGGAATAAAGGAGATAGTCATGGTAGAATGGCTAGAGATTATGATGAGGATGGAGTTGATAGGAAAATGGACAATATTAGAATGACAATTCCATCATTCAAGGGAAGGAGCAATTCAAATGCATATTTGGAGTGGGAAAAAAAGATAGAGCTTATATTTGACTGTTATAACTACTTGGAGGAGAAAAAGGTAAAACTTGTTGTCATTGAGTTTAATGATTATGCTATCATTTGGTGGAATCAAATAGTAACCTCTAGGAAGAAAAATCATGGGCGGCTTATTGAAACACGGGGAGAATTGAAGTCTATCATGAGAAAGTGATTCATCCCTAATCATCACTATAGGGATCTTTATTAAAAATCACAAGGCCTCTATAAGGTATTTAGGAGTGTGTAGGATTATCCAAGAGATGGAGATTGCATGATTACAGTGAATGTTGAAGAGGATCGAGAGGCCACCATGGCTCGAATTTTGAATGGTTGAATAGGGAAAGGAGTCAGAGGACATGCTACATGTGGATATGAAGGTGGAGAGGTAGTTAAAGAGGAAGTAAGTGGCTAAATATACAATAGGTTCTTCAGGTTCTAACTCAGCATGGAAGCCGAAATAGGACAACAATAAAGGTGATGGGGCTATCTCGAAGGGTAGGATTGAGCTACTGGAGGGAAGAGATGAAGTTGCTAGCAAAGCTACACTCAAGGCGAATTTCCAACCCTCTAGGAGTTGGTATATCAAATGCTTTAGATGCTTGGGATCAGAACACATTATGTCTTTATGTCCAAACAAAATGACAATGATTCTACGAGATAATGGGGAAGTGGTAAGCAATAGTGAGGGCGATTATTAAAATATGTCGGAATTGGAGAATGCTAGTGATAGTGAGAAAGTGGAGTATGTGGAGAGCTGTTGGTCACAAGGCGAGCTCTTAGTGCTCAAATCAAAGTGGATGACTTGGAGCAACAAAGGAAGAACATATTTTATCCGAGATGTCATGTCAACAACAAGGTATATCGTATGGTTATTGATGGGGGTAGTTGTACTAATGTGACTAACATTACACTTGTTGAGAAATTAGGATTAACCATGATAAAATATCCTATGCCTTACAAATTACAATGGTTGAATGAATGTCGAGAGTTTAAGGTGAATAGGAGAGTGTTGGTGAGTTTCTCAATTGGGAGGCATCATGATGAGGTGACGTGTGATATAGTTCCTATGCATGTCGGGCACATTTATTGGGAAGACTATGACAGTACGATAGTAAGGTGATGCATGATGGTCACAAAAATAGATACAACTTTACTAAGAATGAGAATCTATTATTCTCTCACTGTTAACACTAGCATAAGTGTATGAAGATCAAATCAAATTGAAAAGTGAGGAAGAAAAGAGAATGAGAGAAAATGGAAGTAGGATTGATGTTTCACAATAGGAAAATGAGAAAAAAGCGAGATAGCTAATTGTGAACGAAAGAGTAGAGCCACAAGAGATTGAAGAAAAATAATCTTATGAGAGAGAAAAAGTCGAAAGTGAATTTCTTTGCAAAAAGGAGTGAGTTGAAGAAAGCAGTAGTTGAGAATCGATCTATGATCTTATTGATTTATAAGGAATCATTCTTCAATTTTGAGGAAGCCTAGTTTGACTACTTTTTGTTATAGGTATTCGAAGACGCTTTTTCGGAGGACATGCTTAGTGGTCTATCACCCATTCGAGGTAGTGAGCATTAAATTGACTTCGTATTGGGAATTCAAATTTTATTATTGTGTCGTAAGAAAAAACAAATCGGAAAATAATTGGTCACATTTTATTCATGAAATGACTTGGATTGGTATTAGTCTGGATATGACACTTATGACCCATTTCGATTATTCAAAAATCAATAGTTGACTTGTCAACGTCAAAATCTAATAAGGATTTAATGAAGTTTTATATGAAGGTTGGAGGACTTCCTTGGCAATTAAGAGTTAGTGCCCTCTAACTATTATACAATTAAACCCGTTTTTCATTTTACACACATACAAAAAGCTGAGGGATGAACAGAGGCCCAAAAAGGATGAACAAAAAGAGAAATGAAAGAGGAAAGAAAAAGAAAAAAGAAAAAAGAAAGGAAGAAGTGTTGATTTCTTCAAGTTTCGGTTTAATTTCTTTATTTCTTAAAGAGGTAAAGAAGTAAATATTTTATGGTATAATTTATGAAAAATATCTAGGGTTTTCATTGGTTGGTGTAATTTTTAGATTAAGGGAAGGAGTATAATTTCAAGCCAATCTTCTTGATTTGTTATGCTAATTGCATAGGGTAAGCAATTCTAGCAAACCCTAGATTTTAATTGGGTTCTTAGGTATATATAATTAGTAGAAATACAGGTGTGTATTGAAATGATTATTTGAAACAACAAGTTATGAGCTAGAATGTAAAGTTAAATTGGTGCAAGTGTGATTTCAAGTGTTTACTAGAATGGAAGATGGAATAATTATTTTTATGCTTGGCATTAAAGTAATTGTGATAAATTAAAGTTTAACTGGATGGATTCGAAGGTAGAATTAGTTCCAATTGTGTAGACAATTGACGAATTTATTCCAAGTACTAAGAACTCAAGTTCTAATATTCAATATTTACATATTAAGGGTACTTGGTATGGTAATTATTGAATTGGTTGTTTTGTATCGTATTTCAGGTAGTGACGAAAAGATTGGAAAAGTTTACTGACCATCATAGTTTGTAACTTGTATTATGTGAGAGGATAAACTTTTTTTTTTTTTTAGAAATAAGCATTTATTAAATTTATATTAGATTAGAAAGTTAATTATTTCATATAGTTGGTTTGATAGTATGATTTTTAGAATAAAGTGGATTTTATAGCAGATTTTCTAAAGTTAAATCCAGTTTAATTAAACAATTTCATTGGTATGCTATAGTTGTATTAAACATTTCAGTATATCTAAAGTTATTTTAGAAATCACCAGAATGCACTCAGGTGATTTTATCTTAGTCTGCACTTGTGTGAATGTGTTTCCACAGTGTATGACTTCATATGATTATTTTACCCGTTTTGCATTGGTGTGAATGTGTTTCCATAGTGTATGGCTAGTTATGATGATTTTATATGCTCTGCACTATTGTGATGTATTTCCATAATATATGACCAGATTATAGCCTTTATACAGTCCTGCTCGCGTATGTCTAAAATCATAGAATTTCAGAATCTCAGAATTTTAGAATTTCAGAACTTTGTAGCTTTGTCATGTTTATTAGTATTAATCTATACATGTGTAAGGTTTTTTTAGGTATCTTTTGGTGTGATTTTTCAGTATTATACGGCTCATCAGATTTCAGATTATAGAATTTAGTTTATTCATTTTAAAGTATTAAGATTTCAACATATAAAATTGTGAAAAAAATATTTTTACTCATAGTATGGATGTCAGATTTATTATATCCGTTATATTTTACAGTTGTTCATTCAGAAGAAGAATAAAGAATTTTATGATTCCATTATGCTTTAATTTTAAAAGAATTATTAGATTTTAGACTTTCTTAAATTTGTAATAGCATAAGCATTTTAGAAAGTTTACATAAATGAAAAAAAAAAATACTTATTTGCAAAATATCCACTCATTTAGTTACAAGTTCATATATTTTGTCACCATTTTTTCATCGGATGGTAACTGAGTTGAGCAGTATGGGAGCCTGTTGATATATCGAGTTGAGCCATACATTGTCATTAGTTTTATGACTCATTTTGCCAGTTTATATGGTTTATGTTTCTTTTGGGACAGATGCATCTTGTGTCATAAAAGTTGTAATTTATGTATCCATATTATGGGCTCGCTGTATAGTTGGTATGTTTGGTGCATTTGGGGACTTTTGTTTGTAAATAATAGTAAAGGTCAATTTGCCAGTATTGTATTTTTGAATAGTTTGTGTTTTGAGGGGCTGGTGTATCCTATTTTAAATTATATGTACAGTTTTAGAAAATTGATTATTTATTAGGTGGTTTTAGTCTAACTAGACCAGTTTTTTAGGAGACCAAGGAACTTCAAAGGTAAGTGGAAGAACTGTACGTGAGGGAAAAATGAGTCCATGTGTTGCGCCAATTCTACTCGTGTCGAAGAAATATGAAACTTGGAGGATATGGGTAGATCGCAAGGCGATCAACAACATAACGATAAAATATCATCATACTATATCTAGATTAGATGATATATTACATGAATTACATGGATCGTGTATGTTTAGTAAAATAGATCTCAAGAGTGGATATCATCAAATTAGAATTAGAAAAGGTGATGAGTGAAAAAACTGCTTCCAAACTAAGAATGGTGTATATAAGTGGTTAGTCACGCCATTTGAACTAACTAATGCACCTAGCACATTTATGAGATTAATGAATCACGTCTTGCGAGCTTTCACAAGTAAATTCATAGTAGTTTATTTCGATGACATTTGGTATATGCTAAAGACTTAAATGAGCATATAGGACATTTAAGATGTGTGCTTGTGGTCTTAAGATAAGAACAACTTTACACTAACTTTAAAAGGTATACATTGTGCATGGAAAAAGTTGTTTTTCTTAGTTAGATTGTTAGTGCAAAGGAAATTGAAGTGGATGAGGGAAAAACTAAATCTATCAAGGAACGACCGAAACCTAAAAGCATAACTAAGGTAAGAAGCTTTCACAGTTTAGCTAGCTTCTATAGGTGTTTTTGTCAAAGACTTTAGTACAATTGCCATACCACTTACAGAGACTGTTAAGAAAAGTGCAGAATTTTATTTGGGTACTGAACAATAATATATTTTTAATACTATTAAGGATAGGTTGTGTACTGCACTGATTTTGTCACTGCTTAACTTTAACAATACTATTGAGATAGAATGTGATGTATGAGGAATTGTTATTGGAGTTGTTGTGATGCAGGAATTAAGGCCAATAGCTTACTTTAACGAAAAGCTAAGTGGAGCAGCCCTCAACTATTTTACATATAATAAGGAGTTAAACACACTTGTTCGAGCTTTGGAGATATTGCAGCACTACCTAAGGCCAAAGGAGCTCGTGATTCACACTAATCATGAGTCCTTGAAACATTTGAAGGGTCAAGGTAAACTAAATAAGAGGCATGCAAGGTGGATGGAGTTCATTGTGATGTTTCCTTATGTTACTCAGTACGAACAAGGTAAGGAAAATGTGGTAATGAATGCATTGTCAAGAAGGTATGTACTAATAACTTAAGTGCCAAATTTTTAGGATTTCAATTTGCTAAAGACATTTATATTAATGACTCAAAATTTTCTAATATATATGAACCATCTAACAGAGGTGTTATAGATAAATTCTTTAGGTATGATGGATATTTATTTCGAAATAATAAGTTATGTGTACCTAGGTGTTCAATGAGAGAGTTATTAGTACGTAAAGCATATAGTAGAGGTTTAATGGGTCACTTTGGGGTTACAAAAACCTTGGATATGTTAAATGAACACTTTTAGTGACCGAAGATAAAGGTTGATACTGATTGGGTTTGTAGTAGATGCGTCACTGGTTAAAAGTTTAAGTCTAAGTTATACCTAAAAGAATGTTAAAGTAGCAACCAAGAGAAGATGGACCATTTCAAGTGCTTGAAATGATCAATGACAATGTCTATAAATTGGATCTTTCAGGTGAGTACAACATTTCTACTACTTTGAATGTTTCTAATCTTTCCTTGTTTGAGGTAGTGGAGATTCGAGAACGAATCTTTCTAGAGAGGGAGTGAATGTTGAGATCTATGGTATGAAAGTTAGCAAGGACAAAGATCAGTTGGTCATGGAGGAAGGGTCAATGACTAGATCACGAGCGAAGATAGTTAAAGAAGCCATAGAACTACTTGTTCAAGTGACAATCAATGAAACATTGATCACAAGAAGCAAAGGAACAAGTTTCATGTTGGGTTTGGAAAAAGAAACTAATATCAACTTGGGCTCAAGCAGCATAGAAGGGAGTTGAGAGTTTCAACTATGCGATCGGATAGTTAAAAAAGGCATGTGGTCTTATGCCTCAATATTGAGAGCCAAAGAGGGAATTAATGGTGAATTATGCGATCGTATGTTCATACATTATATGGCCACATAGTTCAATTTCGGCAGTGTATTTTTCCAATTTTTGATAGAACCCTATTTTGTTAAAACTATATATTTTTTGGTATATTTAGACTTATATTATGTGGCAATTAGGTTTTTATGAGTTCTCTATAAATAGAACTTATTCTACTCAGTGCAAAAACAGACACAATTAGAGAGATATTGCTTTCTACTTGTTATTCATTGAATTAATTTTTGAACTTATCAAGAATTTCTTGTGGCGCTGAACAATTCAAGTAATGTTCGTATGTTTTGTGATCACAAGGTCAGGATCGTATTTGCGATTGTCTTGGTTCGATAATTTATCGAGTTGAGCTTTTCAAATGTTGATTCTTGACTTTCTTCGGTCTGATATAATTTGTCGTGGATTTTGTAGTTTCAATTGCTATGTGGGTTCGCATCAAATAAATAAATAAATAATAATAAATAATGGATTGAATCGATTTAAATAATTAGTCCATTTAAGTTTATTAAATTAAAGTCCATTAAGGCCCATAAAATTCAAATGTCCAT
>NW_019262241.1:278601-293415 GCF_002742605.1 Olea europaea var. sylvestris | reverse complement strand
TTTTTTTTTTTTTTTTTTTTTTTTTTTTTTTTTTTTTTTTTTGCCCCCAAAATCCACAATTATTCAATTATTTTTTTAAGTAAAGATAATTGGGCGATTACCAAATTGGTTATGAATTTTCCATATATATAGGACCAAAGTTCCATAAAATTTCACAAGTAAAAGAGTCGGAAAAAATCACGAAGTACTGAAGAAAACCCAAAGTCGAAGGAAGAGAAGAAATCCTTTAACGCCTAAGTCCGACAAACACCAAGCATATCAAAATCTTCTTTAAATCAAACAAGTCCAAGTCAAATCCAAGAAGATCAAAGTCTTCTTCAAATCAAATTAAATTCAAGTCCAAGTCTAAACTTCGAAATCCAAGTGCCAAACAAGTCAAATTCTCAACAAATATTTGAAATCTAGGATTCAAGCCACATGGCTCCCTCGTTTTTAAACATTCAGATTATTAATTAATAAGGGATTTACAATTTTGCAATTACAAGAAGATAGATATCCACTTGTATTTTTGAAAAATACATTTTGTAACGACTTCTATATTTTAATACATGAAATTTGTCATATAAACTACTTTTTAAAGTTTTAGCGCTATTTTTACCATTTAGTTTATTTTTAATTCGTTTGTTTTTTACATTATTTTTTAAAACTATATTTTCATTACTTTTAGTCCTATTAAACTATGTTTCATTTAAACTTTTATAAATAACGGGTTATAACATGACCCGTCTCGAATCATCCTAGTGGCCTCGAAACGTGACGTGCGTCAATGGTAGATACTGACTAGATATCAAATCTATCACCAAGGTTGACTATGAGTTACTACAAAATGCACTAAAATCAAATGAAATGCAAAATATAATGAGATGGACCCAAATTATTTACTTTATGCCTCATCAATGAGTTTATAATACTCAATATGTCGTGTAGCTTTTATTTCGAAATCATCAGGCCCTTCCAACTAAAAAGAATCAATTGCTACCTGTGAGAAAATTACTGGAAAATGTATGAGTTGATAGCTCAGTGAGTGGAGAAGTTCAAAAATAATATACTTTTTTAATTTTACATTTTTATTGAAAATCAAGTTCATATAATTGAATAACTCACAACATAACATCATATAATTATAGCCAAAACGTGAGGCATTCACATAACGTAGTAAAATATCATCTCGAAGTCAAGCTATAAACATCAACTAATAACTGTACTATAATCTCATCATATCAAATTTACTGAAAAATTCACAAAAATGTAACTTCTGACTACAATCTGTAATCCGCCCCTTGGGCTAAGAACTTTCGCCATGGGCCTTTGGCTCCCTCCGCGAACGAAACTCGGTCTCAAAGATCTCATAATCAATTCTAGAACACGGCCAAGGTTTTTCAGTGAACTATATGTACATGATCGAGACCCGTTCATCATAGGTCTAAGACCCTTCAGTATAGTATAGAATACGGCCAAGACCCCTCTGTGAACTAGAAAATTTTTTTCTGGCGATCTCAATATCACATATCTCACATACCAAACAATTCTCAATATCGTAAAAAATTCTTAAAATTCTGCATGGATCATAATAAAAGAAACTTTCATTGTAATCACATAATGAAGCAAATAATTCACATAATTGCATATACTTTGATAATATATTTAATTTATAAATACTTTAAAAATATTTATATTTTTACACTCACAAAACTATGCTCATAAAATCAACTCAATTGGTAAGCTATCTCGATGTCCGTATCGCCCCCCTGAAATATGATATAATTTTTAGATCAACAATTAATTATTTTAAGTAATTTCAATAATTAAAGAGACGATACCCAAACTTAATCATTTCACGTTTAAGCGATTCTTAAAGTCTCTTTAATCACTAAAACTAGTTTTTCTTACATTTAACTCAATTTCATAGTTTATTATACTTAACCTCTTCAATAAAATTGAATTTAATCTAACAATCTAACAACTATAAAATTAAACATAACTTAATAATAAGTAACTTTTTACGTACTTTTCAAAATTGAGGAATTCAAGCATAAGAGTATAAACCACTTATTTTCTAACAACTTGGCAAATTCTCTTCTTCTTCTTCTTCTTTTTTGTTTTTTTTTTGTTTTTTTCCCCATTCTCGGCTTCTCTCACCTGTGTATTATGAAAATGTGTTTGAATTTGTATAGAATTGGATTGATATAAAAGTCAATCCAATTCCACCGCCTAACCTTTTATTTATTTTGTTTATATTTTCTTTTTCTTTTTTTGTCTCTCTCTCTCTCTCTCTTTTAAATATAGCATGATATGTTTGACTTTCTTTTATATATATATATACACACACACACACACACACACATATTATATTTAAGGTATTACAGGTTATTTCATTTTTTTTATTAATAAAATTCGTAAGTTTATTCTCTTTATAATTTGGTGGATTCCAAATTTCGTGTTCTTAAGGTTTTCACTTGAATTTCTTGTTTCGACATGAAATTTGGAATCTACCAAATTATAAAGAGAATAAACTCATGAATTTTATTAATGAAAAGATAATAAAAAATAATGAAATAATACCTAATTTATAATGGTTTACAAAAAACCTAGTTTATTAGGACTAAAATTAATGAAAATCTAGTTTAAACAAACTATAATAAAAAAAAAGAATTCAAAATAAAGTTAATGACAAAAATAGGGCTAAAACTTTAAAAAAGTAGTTTCCGAGTCCTACATGAACTTGAATGGCCGAAATCTATTGTATGTATTACTCGTCTCGTCGCCACAGTGCTTATTCTATATATACTTGAAATGCTCTTTTTGGACAGGTATTACGAGTCCAAACCAAAATTCAAATGTTCTCTGTGCACTATTATGTTCTCTCCATTTTGGTCAAATTCTTCTTCTATCCATTCAACATTATGTTCTACATTAATTATCAAACAATTTTCTCATTATTTTTGAAAATCTATAAAATAAGTACTTAACACTATAAATGAGCATACCACTATTTGTTTTCTTTAAAAATCCGTCTATGTTTAAGCAGAAGAATTTTAGACTCCTGTATAACCATATGACCAGGTATAATCACCCAAAATAAAAAGTATTAATAATTATGAAAAAGGGAAAAAGCATTTATTAACTTTCAATGTTGTTATGTGAGCTTGCAGTTGGTCAACATGAACTGGGACCACATAACGTTTATTGGCACACTTATCTGATAATATTACCATTAATTGGCCTTTATACATTATAAATGAAATTCAACTTTTTAAAATTCAATAGGAAAAAAAAAAAGAATCTTTTCTGTCAAAAAATTTAAGCACATTTAGGTACCAAAACACTTATAGTTATTGCTCTTCTCTGCATTGATATTCACTATACTCTTATATGAGTCTCATTAATAGTGTTCTTAATTAACATTTATCTCATCTTTCCTTCTCTTTATTCAATTCTCTTAAGGCTCATCATCACCATCTAATTAATTCAGTTGCATTCTTAGCATCATGTGGAAATTTGGTGGTTTTCAGACAAATGATGGTAGAAACAATTCAATGGCTTCATATCTTGCAGTGATGAGTGAGGTTCATGTGTTGCTAGTGGATCATGATTCTGATTGTTCGATGTCTACAACCAAAATGTTAGAGTTTTGTTCATACAAAGGTATGAAATATTGTTTTCATTATTTTTTCCATAAGACACAAGATCAAGACTCTGTCCATTCCAACTTCTTTCCTCTGTTTGATTTTGATTTTGATATTATTATTATTATTTTTTTCTTTTTCACAACTGTGGTATAAATGATATAAAATCGTGACCCTTTCTTCTACTTTTTTTTTTTTTTTTTTTTTTTTTTTTTGTCTATATATGTATACGTAGATGTAATAAATAGACACACACACACGAGTATGTTCATATATATAGATGTATGGAGCCTTGATTTTTTCGTCTTTGTTCTTTTCTTTTCTTTTGATCTCAAATCTTATTAGATTGCATTGTTATAGCTGATTCATGAATAATAGAAAGTTGTGAAATAAGAATTGGGTAAAATACACCAGAAGATTATTGCTTTTAAATATTTTGTTATTCTGGCATTTCAATAAATATTAACTGCAAATTTTCGCCAGCCTTTATGTGAACATAGCCATTAAATTTATTTCTTAATTTACCATTCTAAAATCAAAACATGAAGTGTATTAATAATGTTCTCCTTATCTTGTCCAGCCAATTAAGACAGGTTTAAATAGTATTGCTATTTTATGCTCGTTGGTAATTATTTTTTATCCCTCTATGCCTCTGGATGCTTTTTTTTTTTTTTCTTTTTTTGTCCTGTGGTTTTAACTATTCTTAAACCTCGTCCAGTGGATGAGGAAAATAAAGTGAACCATTTGGACATATTGAGAAATGTAAAATGTGTTCGCTTAAACTAATCTTAAAGAAAAAAATTTGAAGAAATTTCATTAATATTTTCCTTTTTTTTATTAATGATTTAAGGTATTAATTTTTTTAAACATTGCTTTAAACCAGATAATTGAGTAAAAAATGTTGTACTTTTTGCAGTTATTTTATTTCCTTCTAACTAATCAGTTGTCCAAAATTGATTTGTTCCAGTTACGTATGTTGAACTTGCTTCAATTGCTTTATCACTGCTTTCAAGCAGAAACTCACATTTCGACATTGTCTTGGCAAATATAAACTCACCTGACTTACAAGGATATAAACTTCTCCAACAGGCAGTTAACATGGACATACCAGTAATTTGTAAGTATTTCTTATATATTTCTTTTCCTTTTGAGGCAATAATATATTAAAATTCCTAATTTCTCTAAATTTAGAGTCAACTACAAGAATTAGGTTCACATATTTTTATCCAAAACAACAATGAATTAAGGTTTTTAACAATAAATTTAGAGTTTAGAGCATAAATTCTTTCTTATCTTACGGTTCACTCGAAATGTTCCTTTTCCTTCTAATTTTATGTTGATTCAGTAATGTCAATTGATGACAATGCATTCCTTGCAATGGGAGCTCTAGAAAAGGGAGCTTTCCTCTTTATCAAGAAACCAGTTACAATGGACATATTGAAGTGCCTTTGGCAACATGTAGTGAGAGAGAAAATGAGGATTTACAAAGAAAAGGAAAGAATAATGGGAAAGGCTGCAACAAATCATACCTTTGAAGGGATTGAATTTAGACGAGAAGTTGAGGAGGAAAACAACTTAACTGGAGGCACCAACATGACGAACAACAGATACAAAGGGAAAAATAAAATATGTGGACGAGAAGGTTTGATTGGGTTCAATGAAGGATGTGAATCACAACATCAGTTAATCAACAATAAGTCTAAGAAGAAAGAATGCATAGAATGGACTGAAGAACTTCATAGAAAATTTATTGATGCTTTGGGACAGCTTGGTGAAGGAAGTATGTTTTTCTTTCCCTTACTATTATAATGTTTTTATGTTAATTTGCAGCCCTTGTTACACATACAAAAAAGAAATGTATAAAATGTAACAGTAAGACACAAATGTGTCTCATGTTTGGAAATATAGGGTGTTTCCCTAAAGATATCCTGGAGCTAATGAACGTGCCTGGTCTGACTAGAATGCAAGTATCAAGCCATCTTCAGGTTAGTTTTATATGAAAATATGTAATAATTGTCTTGTCCTATCTAGTAACTTAACAACTTCGTCATTTCTTAATAGTTCCTCCTATTTTTCGTCTTTGATTTTTCTTGGCTTAGAAATTCCGGAACGATACTTGGAGAGCTCCCGAAGAGAGGAAATTCAATCAAAATAATGCTTCAGAAGCATCTGCAGACTCTAAAATATCAGGCCAAAACAAGCCTAGAAGATTCGGGTCTATGCCTTGCTTAAAGAAGAACAGTTTGCCAATTAATGACCATAGCGAAACCCATGAAAGTTCTGAAATCCTCACAGAAATTGAATTGCCTAACTATGGAGGACATGGATATGATAACATAACTGTTGAGCATCGCAAAACCTATGAAGTTTCTGAAATGACAAATGATAGACAAATCATGAATTCTCACCAGCAACATCATGAACAGCTTTTATATGTTCCTAAGATTGCCAGACCTGGTGCAAATTCTTCGTCAAACTCTAGGTTTCCTTCTGATGATTTCTTTTATTTTCAAGATCTAGACTGTATGTTATCGAATTTTTCCGGGATGCATCAAGGATTTGGCATGGACATGAATCAAAGAGCTTGTCAAGAGGCATATCATGTCGACCAAGTTTCTCCTGAGCCGGTACAAGTTTCCTAGTTCCTTAACATTCCGACATTCTTTATATGCTTTTCCAAATTCTATCTATGTTAGACCATAATCCACTATATGTATGCATATTCCTCGCAAGCTACAGGGTACACATGTTTTTCCTGTATGGTAAATATTAACTGGACAATATAAAGAAACAAAGAACTAAAATATTCTCCATTATCTTTCCCAGTCCTATTGAACTGATATGTATGCATATTCCTCACAAACTACACGGTACACATATTTTTTTCTTGTATGGTAAATATTAACTGGACAATATAAAGGAACAAAAGAACTAAAATATTCTCCATTATTTTCCCCAGTCCTATTGAACTGATTTATTATGAACTCACGTTGCAGAATTCAGCATTACCAAGCGTGATGACAAAGAACCAGCGGAGTTCAGAGACATCAAACGTTTCAACCGACTCATCAGAAACCAGAGGCCAGGAAAATTGAATATTATTAGAGTCCAGGATATTGAATAAAGTATGCGCATACTGAAACATTTTGCATACAATAATATATCAAACTAGCAAAATGTTTGCTTTTCTTTAAATACTTCTAATGATGATTAGAAAGCTAAAACTACCCTTATGGAGAGTCATTACCCATGATGAATTTAGTATATCAATTATGGAAACTGACGATGAACATTGCAATGATCAAGGACCTTGGCTTCCTTTTGTGGTTTATTCAAGATTAAAGTATTATATAACAACTATAAACTTTTCAAAAATTATAAGCTCCTTTCAAGTATTATAACACAACTTTTTGTATGAATGGCGTATTCTCTAAATTTGATTTTCGAATTGACTATCATCAAATTAAAATTAAGCTGAGAGATGAATGGAAAACAAAATTTAAAACAATAGAAGTTTTGTATTAATGGCTTGTTATGCCATTTGCCTTTCCAATGCTCCAAGCACCTTTATGGGGTAATGAATCAAGCTCTTCACCCTTTCATTGGAAAATTTGCTATCGTTTATTTTGATGATATTCTTGTTTATAGCCAAATTCAATTGGGATTACATTGAGCACTTGAGAGCTGTTCAAGTGAGTTTGAGACTAGGGAAACTTTTTGTAAACCTCAAAAAAGTATTTTTTTTCATGACCAGTCGCCTAGTTTTTCTATATTTTGTTTTAACTCCAAGTGTTTTGGTGGATGAACACGAGATTAAAGTTGTCCAAGAATGGCTTGTTCCTAAGAATCTACACGAAGCACATAGTTTCAGTGGATTGGCTTCATTTTACCGCCAATTCATTAGAAGCTTCAGCACTATTGTAGCTCCATTGAAAGATTGCTTGAAGAAAGGAGGATTTATGTAGAGTCCAAAGGTGGAGAAAAGCTTCAAAATCTTCCAGGAAAGGCTATCCAGTGCACCTGTTCTCACACTTACTGATTTAAAGAAAATCTTTGAAGTTGATTGTATCAAAAAAACCCAAATAATTTTTGAAAAACTTCTTCCCTTATTCTGTGGTGCCCTATTTTGTGTGTGTGTGTGTGTGCAATCTTTTAATCTACAAGGAAATCAAATAAATTACCATATCCAAAAATAGCACATCTAATATTTTCCAAACTTAACTCAATTATATTCGGTAACATCCTCTCTCAAATTGATGCTGGGAAGTCAATTAGAAATTGATGCTACTGTCGAGTCATTGCTTTGGTAAAGACATTCGCCACTTGAAGATTAGAAGAAATGTAGGGAAGGGAGATCGTCCAATCCTACAAAGTATCATGAATAAAGTGATATTCAACCTCAATGTGCTTGGTACGTTTATGGGAGACACGATTGCTTGCAATCTGAATATCACTAGTGTTGTCCGCATGAAGAGGAGTAGGATTAGTTTGAGATAACCCAATCTCTTTGAGTAGTCCACGTAGCCAAATAATTTTAGAACAAGCCTTAGACATGGCATGATACTCAGTTTCAGTAGATGATAAACATGATATTGTTTCTTACATTTCCAAGAGATCAATGCATCGCCCAAAAATATACACCAACCCTAGTCAAGCAACACGTATCTGGACACCCAGCCTAATTAGCATAACTGTAGGCAAAAAGTTGGAAAGAAGATCCTTTAGAAAAGAACAACCCACGAGTAGGCGATCCACGAAGATAACAAACAATGTGGCGAACACTAGCAAGATGGAGATGTTGAGGACTAGACATAAACTGGCTAACCTAATGGACGGCATAGGAGACATATGGACGAGTAGTGGTCAAATAGATAAGACTCCCAACTAGGCTGTGATATAGAGTAGGATCGTGCAGAAGATCTTCTTCATCTTTCTTGTACTTTACATTTACTTCCACAGGAGTGTCCACCGAAGAAGAGTCTTCCAATACTTATGCTGGTTTAAGAAAATACCATTGGCCCAATGATGAACTTCCAATCCCAAAAAGTATGTAAGTGAACCAAGGTCTTTCATATGGAAAGTAGAATTTAAAAACTTTTGAAACTTCGTAATTAAACTACAATCAGTGCCAGTAATGATGATGTCATCCACATAAACTAAAAGAAGCATAATACCCATTGTAGACTTGTGGAAGAAAAGAGAAGGATCATACTGACTTTGTGTAACATTGAAGTTAATGAGAGTGTTATGAAACTTTTTAAATCACGCCCGAGGAGCCTGCTTGAGGCTATACAAATAACGACGTAGTCTACATACATCACGAGATAAAGAAGTAGGCATGCCAGAGGAATGTTTCATTTAAATCTCCTTGTGAAGATTGCCATGAAGAAAGGCGTTCTTCACATCCATCTGAATCCATGATTGTAAGGCAGCAATAACTAAGATTGTCTAAACTATAGACATTTTGGCAATAGGAGCAAATGTTTCCTTATAGTCGACCCCATATTCTTGTCTGTTACCTAGAGCTACAAGACGAGCTTTGTATCGATCCAAAGAGCCGTCAAAACGAACTTTCACAGAAAAAACCCACTTACTCCCAGTAGGGTTCACATTCAAAGGATAAGATACGATGTCCCAAGTGTGGTTTTCCTAAGTGCTTGAAGTTTTACTTTCATTGCATTTTACCGACACTCATGTTCCATGACTTGTTTGTAGTAAGAGGGAATGAAAATAGTAGATAAAGTAGCGATAAGAGAGATAGGGGATGAAAAACCATATCGATCAAACAGTAGAGAATGACGTGTAGACTGATGAAGATTGGTGGGAACCATAGCAGGATCAGGTGTCGAGTCGAGATCTTAAGGGGGCACAGGAGAAGCGGAACAAGGCTTACGAGGACGCCATTCATACACAAGACCAGGTTTATATCGTGCCACAGTAGTCGAGGAATCAGGGAATCTAAGCAAGATAGATAAAGATGTAGATAATAACTCAGCGTGAGATGAAAAGAAATATTGATTTTCTAGGAAAACCACATTCCTAGGAATATGAATACGTTGAGCATGAGGGTCATAGCAAACAGATCCCTTTTGAGAGATAGCATAACCAAGAAATGTACATTTAATAGACTAAGCAATTAGCTTATGTTGCTCATAGACAGGAAGATGCACAAAACAAACACAACCAAATATACGAAGATCAGAATATGAAGGTAAATATCTAAACAACTTAAAGAAAGAAGAGAAATGATTTAATGTAGGAGAGGATAGGCGATTAATTAAATGGACCGAATTAGAAATGCTTTATACCAAAATTGAGGAGGCATGAGTTAGTCAAATAAAAGTGTTCTTACCATATCTAGAAGATGACGATTCTTTCTCTCAACAACACCATTTTATTGCGGTGTTGAAGGACAAGAACTTTTAGATATGATACCCTTGTTTTGGAGAAAGTCCTGAAACTCATTGGACATATATTCACCTCTAGAATCAGATCATAAGATTTTGATCCCGCTAGAAAATTGAGTCTCAAGAAAGGCAAGAAAATGCTTAAAGATGGAAAATACATCAACTTTGGCCCTTAAAAAATAAACCCAAGTGAAATGACTCAAATCATTGATGAATGTAACAAAATACTTATAACTCCCGTGAGAAACATGAGGTAAATTTCTCCAAACATCACTCTGAATAATATCGAAACATTGTGAAGCACGAGAGCCATGAAAGGGAAAAGGTAGAACTTTACTTTTGCTCATTTTGCATGCGTTACATTCAAAAGAAAGATCAAGAGAAGAATATCTTTTATTTTCTAATAAACCAGAATTAAATATAGTATGGAGTATATCTGAGTTTGGGTGGTGGCCTAAACGGTTATGCCACAACTTATTTTTAGGACTACCAACTATACATGTAAAAGAAAGTAAAGGAGAACAAGAGGGAATTGGAGAAGTAGAAATATCCAAGGGAAATAGAGGTTCCACTTTAGGCCCCTTCACAATCATCTTATCGGACACTGGATCCTGCACAACACAACCAAAACGAGAGAAATGGACATCAAAATTATGATAAACAAAGAACTGCCATCAACTGTGTGAATGTTTAGATTCCCATCATACTTTTTAACATTGGAAAGAGGAGTAAGAGTATTGGTCATATGGTTGGAGGTGCCAGAATTAAAGAACCACGACTTAGAAGCTGGAAAAGTACCTGAGAGTCCAAAAGCTGAAAAAGCTAAATTGATAATATGTTGTACCATTTCAGGAGCGAGGGTGGATGGATTTGTGATGGCAGTAGAAGCAGGATTATGAACTACGTGTGAGGCAACAGGCAATGCAGCAGACCTAAAGATACCGATTGAGATATGATAGGTAGCAGTAGACTTCCTTTCAGGGCGAATAAGACAAACAGATATGTGATGGCCTTGTGTTTTACAGTAGTTATAGTATTTCTTAGGACAATCCCAAGCAATATGATCAAAAGTTTTACAGTTATAGCATTGGATGACACGCATGTCCCGACCCTTATTCATCTCTTGTATTGCATAAGCTACTGGAATAAGAATATTAACAATATCCTTGTGTTCCATGGTAGCCTGAATCAAGATACGTTGCTCCTCATGCACCCAAGAAGGCCTCCAGAGATGGTACATGATGGCGATTCACCATATTAGAACGTGTAGCCTCAAAATCTGGATGTAGCTTCATCAAGAATTAATCCCTTTTACTTGTCTTATGTACAATCTGAACGGAAGATAGGGCTGCAGGGGGAACGTTAGCATAAATAATGTCAGAATATTCAGCCCAAAGATTTTGGAAACCAGAAAAATATTTCTCAATGGAGAGACTCCCCTGTGTAAAATTAGCTAACTCGTATTCCAACTGAAATCGACGGGTTGTGTTGTCCTGCTTGTAAATCTTACTAAGGTAATCCCATATATCAGCAGCAGTTTTGTAAGGTCTTAGGTTGAGAACAAGGTGAGGTTCAACTGAGCTAAGAATCTAGGTCATAATCCGAGCATCCTTGATTTTTCATTTGGACAATGCCTTTTTATCTTCTTTAGGGGAGGGATCACTTCCATCAAGATGACCTCATAACTCTTTTCCTTTGACAAATAATTGAAATTGAAATATCTAAGCTGAGTAATTTTTGCCATTAAAACGTATGGGAAATAATTCCAATTTATTGAAGGACATGACGTAGTAAAATATCCAACAAAGATATAAAAAAAAAAAAAGCAATATCCAACCTGAAGCAAGCAAGTGAAACCAAGAAAAAGAAAAAGACCGCCCAACCAAGTCAAGGCTCAAGCTGTAAAGGTAGGCCTGAAACCAAAAGAAATTCCACTGGAAACCAAAAAAAAAAAAAATCGTTTACCTTCACAAGCCCCGACCCAAAGAAGAATGGTGGTTACCCAACCCACCGACAGCCAAGAACCAACCAGTAATCGCCGGAGAAGCCTTTACCGATGTCGTTAGAACTTGAGGAACACAGAGAGGAGGCCGAATCTACCTAGCAATGCCTCCGATGATTGAACAAACGGGTTCGTGTCAACCTGACTTGAGAGAACCCGACCTGAAGCTTTGAAAGAGAACACCAACAGTGCCACCAAAATCAGAAAGATGCAACATAGAGGGCCGAAATCCACACATCCCAACTAAAAAAGAAGACGCAAGTGACGAAGGTCTAGGTGAGAGAGAAAAATCACTACTCTGATACCATATCAAAAAAACTCGAATAGTTTCTTCCCTTATTCTGTGGTGCCCTATTTTGTGTGTGTGTGTGTGTGCGTGTGTGTGTGTGTGTGTGTGTGTGTGTATATATATATATATATATATATACAATCTTTTAATCTACAAGGAAACTAAATAAATTAAAATCTCCAAAAATAGCACATCTAATCTATTCCAAATTTAACTCAATTATATTCGGTAACAGATTGTAATGCATCTCATGTGGAGATGCGGGAATTGGTACTCAGCCAAGAAGGACATCCAATTGTCTTCTTTAGTGGAAAACAAAATGAGACAAGGAAAAAAATATTTTAATTATGATGTCGAGATCTATGCCATTGTTCAAGCTTTGTCATTGTTGACTGTATCTCATTCAACAAGGGATTTATCTTTAACTTGAATCAAAAAGCTCTCAATTATATTAATTCTCATGAGAACTTGAATAGAAGACATGCTAGTTGGGTATCATTAGTACAAGAACTTATGCTAAGGCAGAAGAACATCTCCAAGAGACCGCGTATTTCTAAAAACCGTATTATGTAATTTAGAGAGTATATATAAATTTAGAGAGTAAAATATTTTAAGTGCTTCAATACGCTCTTTATATTTAACACTTAATTTTACCACTCTCAAAAAATATTTAACCTTTTTTTTCCTATCTTTTATTTTTCTTAGTTTCCTTCCATACTATTATATTATTTTTCATTGAAAAATTGAAATACTTTAAATACATTTAATTGTGGAGAATGGATTTAGCTCTCTAAATTTAGAGAGCTAAACTCACTCTTTATTTTAAAATGTTAATAGAAAGAGTTTCTTAGAGTATAATTTTAAGAATTTTCTATTTAAAATAGAAATCATCTAATATTTAAAGAATCTTTTAGAGATAGTCTAAGAGTGGAAGAATTAACAAAGTGGCCTATGCACTTAGTATGAGAGTTGCACTGTTCAATTCTATGACTATTTAGTTGGAATGTTTTGATGCCATACGAGGATGTATATAGAGGATTTTGATGTCAAGGAGATTTATCAAAAATTCAGAAAAGGTAAATATGAAGATTATTATTTACATGATGATTTGTTTTCTAACAATGCATTCATAAATGTTCTCTTAGAGAGTACATCATCAAAGAACTTCATTGTGGGGACTTAGTGGACATTTTGTGAGAGATGAAACTTTGTTGCTGATTAAGGAAAATTATTTTTGGCCTACTCCTTATCATGATGTTGTGGAATAGATTGGGCATTAATTTGCTTTATAGTAGTTTCTTAGCCCTTCTTCGAAGTTATGCTTCCAAGATATTCATTTATCTTTTGAACGAGTTATCATTCACGGTTAGTTTCTAAGTAAATTGGGAGTTATGAAGGTTCAAAGTGACGCAATGGGATTGGGAGATTACATTTGGGAGTTGAAGAACTTCTAGTTGTATTTATTTATCCATTCATCTATTTAGATGCATTAAGTTAGCCTTTACTAAATTTTTATGATGAGAAGAAAGACAGATTTGAATATTTAATCATTTTGATTTGATAATTCAATTGAAGTACATAAGTTACCTATTTCTCTTTGTTTCCCAAACTTGTGAAGTTGAATTTGACATATCTTTCCTTCCCCGCTATTTTCCTCCCCTCATCAGTTTTACTCTAAAAATTTTCACGTGCACTCAATTAGTTGATTTAGTTATTAATAGAATCTTAAAATCCTTAAATTAATTTTGCGTGTTCTTCTTAGATATGATTGCAATCAAAATACAATCATTAATTAATCTCCTTGGAATGATACTCGCTCATCATTCTGTTACTTGTTAATGACACTATAGATCAAAAAGTTCATGTTTTCTAAAAGAATTCATATTCTTTTATTTCTCAATAAATAAGGAGATTTTTTAATCCAACCTATACTTTAGTGGACACGTACAATCTCACAAGTTTTAAAATTTCGTACGAGCTTGATTTGATGTCATTATATATTTTACAAGATGTTTGTCCTTTAATATATGTCGAAATATCTACTTACCCAATTAATTAAATGAAATTAATGAAAATTGCAACTACTTTGATTTTATGAGAAGTAAATGGATTGTGCTATGTGTACACAATGATATACACAAAGCATTACACTTCCCTTACATGGAGGAAACCCACATACAATAAAATATTCGTGGACTCCCCTCCATGTGAGAGGGTGTAATCTATTGTACATATAGAATAATCCGAAGTAAATTTCACGAACTTTATGGTTCATCATGATATTGCTCTGGAAGTGAAAGTGTAAATCCATTTCAAGGCATGACAAAATAAACCAACATGTGAATGTGCAATAAGGAATTCGGTTAGAGTTTATTCAACCGTTATAAAAGAAATGTAAGAAAATTGCTCCATTTGTTGCCTATTATATGACTTTGTTGCAATTAAGTCTCTGACCACCTTCTTTGCAAAGTTGTTTCCTACCCAGGGGCG
>NW_019262241.1:276601-278260 GCF_002742605.1 Olea europaea var. sylvestris | reverse complement strand
TTTGCTTAGCCTTTTTTTTTTTTTTCCTTAATTTTTTTTTATTAGAAGATACCCTATAAATTTTATTTTTGACCCCCTAACCCAAGTCGTCTGGGTCCGCCCCTGTTTCTACCTTTAAGCTTATAAAACCATTTGTCAATACTAGAAGGACTCAGTCATTTTGATAGTTAAAAGAAAATATTTTTTTGAAATGATGGGTATACCTTTTGTTTGCTTCAAATCCACGATTAATGGTATCATGGACAAGTAACACGTAGTGAATAGTTTTGAATCGTCAAGACTTGTATTTAGCTGTGAAACCAATAACATCTAGCTTTAACCAAATTGTACCAACGTCTCAGACTATAATTTTAATTTAAAAACTAAAAACTGACTAAAATTAAGCTAAAAGACTTTGGAGAAATTCTGAAAATGAAGAAAGCACTAGGACTTTGCTTTAACCTATATTTATCCACTTTAATTCAAATAATCACATGATATAATATTCGTTTATGCTGTTTACATTGACGTCCCTAGATTATCTGACATTTTTTCTTAGTGGGTTAGACTAATTTCCATGTGTTAAAACTCCTATATCTCTATGAAGATTGTTAATACATGAAAATTTTTAAGAACGAACGTTACATAGTGATTGCATGGACCATAACAATATATTTCTATCCCCTACCACAATCTCTGTGACTTATATTTGAATATCACATCTTGATATCAATATATTTGATAAATCAATCAACTATTTGCCAGACAATTGAAATCGGTAAAATCAGTAATAAAGAATCTATCAAAAAATTTATAATTGAAATCAAAATGAAAAATTGAATTAAAAGTTCTGAGTGCAAATTACATCATCATCATCCTACCTATTGAAACTTTGGCTACACATATTCTAAGTATTTAAATAATAAAGATTGAGATCGACATCACAGAGATATAGAAAATAGGCGAGAAGAAATAGCCCTGGAATCTTCAAAAGCCCTCTTCTTTCTCATTCACCAAATTGACCTAGATGTCCTGAAGAATCCTTATATAAGTAAAACTCTGTGTACTAAAATGGTGTCTCACTAGGGTAAGAAATTTTTTCCTCATAGCAGTTTCAACGAACATGCACAAAACTTTCTGTACATAACTCTCAATTGAGATCCGTAAAATGTATTACGTATACAACTGGATAATCTTTTCAATTGTTAATCATATACCATATGTAAATCATTGAATCAAACTCAGTACTCTATTTTCATAAGTTTCACGTATTCGGCTCCTCTCTTTGCTACTTTCTTTTTCCTTTTCGTTCAATTTGTAAGTGTTATACCCAATGTCCAATTAACCTTGGACATAAATACTTTTGATATATAATTAATGCAATTTAATGACAAATCTATTATTTAATTAATAGACAATTAAATTAAATAATAGAGTCCGTAAATTCAAATATTCGTAATTTGTTAATTACAAGGAGTTGTGATTGTGAGATACAAATTACATATGATTGAATCTTAAATCGTCCGTAGTCGTAAAAAATAACGAGATGCAGATATCGTTATTACGGATAAACCATCACGTGTGACATTTCTTACTTGTGAAGTAAGTAGCTGATCTCATAAGTTAAAGTGTGGTGACACTTAAATGAATACATGAATGTTTTGTTATAGAACAAAACAT
>NW_019262241.1:164067-276286 GCF_002742605.1 Olea europaea var. sylvestris | reverse complement strand
AAGCTAAACAAATTGCTTCTGCCCCAAGGACCGAGGACTGTGTTGGTTGTAAGAGATGTGAATCCGCCTGCCCAACGGATTTCTTGAGTGTTCGAGTTTATTTATGGTATGAAACAACTCGCAGTATGGGTCTAGCTTATTGATACGTTCCAGAAAACTCTACTTGAATCCATTTTCTTTTTTTATCGACAAAACCCGTGCTCCAAATATTTGGAGCACGGGTTTTGTCGATAAAAAAAGAAAATGGATTCAAGTAGAGTTTTCTGGAACGTATCAATAAGCTAGACCCATACTGCGAGTTGTTTCATGCCATAAATAAACTCGAACACTCAAGAAATCCATTGGGCAGGCGGATTCACATCTCTTACAGCCAATACAGTTATCGGTCCTTAGGGCAGAAGCAACTTGCTTAGCTTTACATCCGTCCCAAGGTATCATTTCTAATACATCGGTAGGACACGCTCGGACACATTGAGTACATCCTATACATGTATCATAAATCTTTACTGAATGTGACATTGGATCTATACATTTTTTTATCATAAATTTTCGATCTAGTAAACTTATAAATGAATCATATATTTAGATACCAGACGAATCAATGAGTGATCAGAATCAATCTACTTGCGGATTGGTTTATGAGAAAGGGCCAAAATACTTTGATTTCTTATGTTTTTGCAACGCCGATCATACCTTACACGTAGTAAACCTGTTAATTTGAATTAATTTCAAAATAATTTTTGAATATTCGAATTTCTATTTATATAATTAATACTATTTATTCAACAAATTGGATTGGTTAAAACGAGTTGATTTTCTGTTACAATAAATTGATGAAACAATAGCCGGTCCAATAGCTGTTTCAGCGGCTATAATAACTATAACAAAAATGGAGAAAATATCTCATCTTAATTGACGATTACCAAAAAAACCAGAAAATGTTACAAAATTTATATTAACTGAATTTAATATAAGTTCAAGACACATAAGGACTCTAACCATATTTCGACTTGTGATCAATTCGTAGCTATCGACAGGAAAATAAATAGTCACTCAAAACAAGTACATGTGTGTGTGTGTGTGTGTGTATTTACACTATATATATATATAGTATGTGATTTGTGTGTGGTAAAGTGGGAAAAAATGTGTGCCTTAAGAGAAGAAATCCAACTGCCTCTATTACTCAAGAACTACTGAATTCATTTTTGTATTTTGGTTTCTTCTCGTCCTTCTTCATTGCTTTTCCCATGCCTTTGTGACTTGTAAATTATCATCGTTATCTTGTCCTTTGTGAGTGAGATTGAGAAGCAACTGAGGTGAATATATTGGTTATGGGTTGGAGTTGTTTGGATTGGTTGGTTGGTTAAGAAATACAACGTGAAACTGAGCTTGTAAAACACAAATTTGACGATCCTTGGAGTATGCTTCCTTGACAATTGGTATCGGAGCTTCAATATGGTAGATTTGGCGTGAAAAATTGATTAAAAACCATCCCAAAAATTGGCTGAAACGAAGTAAAAATTAAATTACAATACAGTCCAAAAAACTGCCCAAAAATCAAAGTTGTTTTCATGATTTTAAGGCAATCCAAAAAGAGTTTGGTGAAATGGAGACTACCTACATGATGTGCAGTGTAGAACCACCAGGATGACTGGTACATGAGATTGTCCGATGGCACATATGGCAACATGTGAAGCCTATGAGCAAAGGCTAGTGGTGGCGAGGGAAAGCACGTGCGGCTTCTGTTGGTGGAGCTCTTTTGAGACAATTTGTTTCTAACATTATTTCTAACATTTTTGGTATTGTTTGTTTTCTATTTCAAGTTATATAGTAAAATTTGGACAGATTTGTTCTTTGCATGTTCGATATTCAATTGCGGTTGATTGGGTGCTGCAGTTGTTGGAGACTTTAGGACGAATTGTGGTGGCCATAAAGTGATAAATTCGCATCTCCCGTAATTTACGGACTCAGATTGGTCCGCTCTGGCATATTAACATATCCCAATTTAAATTTCAACAATAGCACATCATCGTTTAGGGTGACATTAGGATTGAGGTTACCATGAAGGGGTAACCATTCCTTGTGTAAGAAATTTAGTAATTATTTTTGAAATATTGAATTTGATTGCAACTTGGAAATTGATTTTGTGCTCTAATTGTTGTCCAGTCACTGAGTAAGACAGCATTTCCTGATAAATTGAATGTTTTTGTTATCATACCTTTGTATTGTATTGATTATTATGTTCAAACACCTAGATTTGACCTGTTTGAACATTCTCCTGATCCAAGAGTGCGAATCTTATGAAACTTTGGGAATCGAACGATGCATACTGCGGTCTTAGGATTACTTTGTATGACCTATTTGTGTACTTTGGCTGGTTTGTATTTTCAAAATATCTTCACATTTCAAAGTTGAAATTTTCAATGGGAAATGAGATTTTTCAATTTGACAACAAAATATGAATGGAATTTTAGTTCAAAAAAAGTTTCGAAGACATAGATGGTAAATTTTCTACAAATTTGATAGAAGTACAAAAAGGATAATATGATGAACGACTAATAAATTGTACTTACTTGAAAGATTTTTTAGCTTTAAACTGATCCTTCAAAAGACCTTGACGATAATTTTGATATTTTCAACAAACTTGTTCAAGACATTGTTAACTGTGATGAAAATGTATCTGAAATGTGTAAACCATTATTTTGCTTAATTCTATGCCATATTTATATAGAGAGATTAAGAATGCAATTAAGTATGGCAGGGACACCTTAACATCTAGAACTGTCATAGATTTCCTTAAGAGTAAGAAAATGGAGATTAAGGCTGAAAAAAAAAAGATAAGAGAAGTGGTGAGTTATACATGATGAGGAGTAGAATGAAGTTTAAGCAAATGAATTTAGGTAGAACTCAAGACAGTATTAATTCGAGTAGTGGCTTGAGTTATAAGGGTAGACAAGTGTTGGGACAAATCTAGTGATAAGCGGTGTTACAGTTATGGTAAGATTGGACACTTTATTAGGGACTATCCTAAGAAAAATGATAAGCAGAAGGATAAGATAAAAGGTGAAACGAATGTGGCTATAGGGTGGAGTGATGACCCTTTTGAGGTTTATGAAGAGTAAATCTAGTTATTGCATGTGTCTCTATATGTAATCCTTTCTGCATGTGTGTAATTACTTAATTCGGTTGCATTGATATGGCACACTTTAATTTGTTTGTGTGTACAATTGCATGAATTGAAAAGATTTTATTACTTGGAGTAATTGTTTGCATGCATAGTGGGTTGAGATGCATTAGAGTGTGTTGTGTGTCTATTGGCGAGGTGGAGTATAGATGCTAAGTGGTACATTGGTGGTTTGTACTAGAGATGTGGAGTGTAATATCTGGATCATGAGTGAAGAGATAATTAATTGTTGGAATTCTTTATCTATGAGAGACACTTTTATCATTTCTGTTAGCTGGAGACCCATTATCTACATAGGTTGGAAGAAGCGATGTGATGATAGAGGATTATCCCGAAAACTTAGGATCTATTGTGATTTATCAGTTAAATATGAGTTGAATGATCAATTTAGTGAGCATGGTGGGCGATGAGAAGAGATATGTCTTCTCGAGGTGTGAATAACACGGAATGAGATAAGATAAGTGTGGTGAGATCTTCTCGTAGGGTTGTTGCATACATGTTGGCCGTTTGATTAATTAACTTGGTGCTAATCTATTGTTTTGTGTGAACATGTTTGAAAAAATTTGTGTTAACACACACACACACATATATCATCGCATGTTTATCTTTTCTTCATTGATTGCTATGAACATTTACTTCTACTTGCGTGTTTTTGACCTTAGTCCTGGTGAGCATATATAGCAGGTAAGGTATGTGTTTTGGGTTTAAAATACGAGATAAGGTCTGTGGTCCCAATTTTATTGGTCACCTTGATTATGCAAATACTAATTGTGTGTTTTAATTATTTACAGGTTTATTTGGCGTCAATGTAGAGATTTGTTAGGTTTTGATACCTAATAAATCAAACCTAACAAATCTCGAGCTATGATGATAAATGTCGGAATATATTTCATATTCCTCAGCCGATGAATGAAATAATTATCAACAACCAAGTCCAAATGCTCAATTTGACCCAGTTATATTGCTTCTTGGATGGTTTTGAATTTTAGTCCATTTAACCTTATTATTGGTCCATTTAAAGCCAAACCTAACCCTATATGTATGTGCTTTTCCTAGTCCTTTGTCCATTGTTATTTGTGTGTGGGAAGGTGGGAAAAAATGTTTGTCTTAAGAGAAGAAATCTGATTGCCTCCATTGCTTAAAAATCGGTGAAATCATCTTTGTATTTTTGTCTCTTCTCTTGTCTTCCTCTATTGTTTTTCCCATGCCTTTGTGACTTGCAAATCATCAACGTTATCTTGTCCTTTGTGGATGAGATTGAGAAGCAACTGAGGTAAATATATTAGTTGTGGTTGGAACCGTTTAGATTGGTTGGTTGGTAGAGAAAGGTAACGTGAAATTGAGTCCCAAAAATACCAATTTGATGATCCTTGAAGCAAGCTTCCACAATACTTATTTTATACAACAAGGCAAAGAATTGTAGAAGCTTTAGGTTAATCGTTGTAGATAAAAATTGTAAATTTTTTCATGAGGATTCCATGTATCTACAGAATAATTTCGGTTAATACGAAATGGCAAAATACCATAAAGATTTCTTTCCTATAATATGTTTCCAAACATGACATTACATCTACGGCTTGTATTTAATTAAAATCGTGATCGTCATGCATCCAAGTTAGTCATCTATACTTCAATTAATAGCTTTGAATATCACAATAATATGAAATTGAGAGATTTCGTGGGATGGGTTTATCATCATACTCGATGTGGAATATGGTGAATATATGCAAATAGATACATAATATGATATGTGTTAGTAAAGATAAATCATATGTTTATCGTGAAGATTTGTCACCACACTTTAACTTGTGAGATCAGCTACTTACTTCACAAGTAAGAAATGCCACACGTGATGGTCTATCCGTAATAACGATATCCGTATCTCGTTATTACTTACGACCACGGATGATTTAAGATTCAATCAGATGTAATTTGTATCTCACAATCACAACTCCTTGTGATTAACAAATTAAAATATTTGAATCTACGGACTCTATTATTTATTTAATTGTCTATTAATTAAATAATAGATCTGCCATTTAATTGCATTAATTATATATAAAAGTATTTATGTCCAAAGTCGATTGGACCTAGGGCATAATACTTACAGGATATCATGTAACGTTTTTTCTATGTTGCTGGAACTTATATGTTCCGACTTGATGAAGGATGGTGTTATTGATGCCACAAGATAGCACAGTTGATTAATTTGCGTATTTTAGTGCAACTTTATTTATTGATGACAATTTCTATTTCGTATGGATTAAAAGATATGTAATGAAATTTTATTTTCAATTGTATGCACTACCAAAAAGTCTCTTATTATAGTTGAAACAGGACTCACCTTACTATCTTATGCTTCGCTTCATTTAACCTTTTGGTCTCGTGCCTTTGCTATTGTGTGGTAGAAAACATGTGAACGGGCTTTTAGGGTTGTCAGAAAACCCAAAGGGTCAATAGAGCCACATTATAATTCTGTGAACTCACGGTGATATATTTGTTAAGTCGTCCAATGGGGACTAACCAGGTGACGTAGCTGAAACATTTTAAAGAGTAAAGCGACAATTTTAAAATTAAATAAAGTTTGTTGATTGACGAAATTTCACCCAAAGTACAATGACATACTGCATTTACCCATATATTTTAGCGTCTATGAGTTTAACTTTTGAATATATAAAAAAAAATTCACAAACCTAAGTTTTCAATTTTTTCAACGTACTTGAGAAATAGTTATTTAAAATTTATCACGTTGTGAGTGTATCATCCATCATTCTCCTAACCAATAACATGACAAATACACAAATTTTATATGAAAAACTAATTATATCTATCGTGCCTCATTAAATTAGAAAAAAATTTCAATCTAACTTAGCTGATCCAATTGAGTATATCTGCTTGTTTGAGCTTTTTGTTGTATAGCTAGGGCATTTTTTAGAGTTGATGCACAACTCTTGAGTCATAATCTTTTTTTTTTTGTTTTTTTTTTTCTTTTGGCATCAACTTTAGTTGAATTAGAACTTCAAATGACAAATTAATATGGACAATGACTAGTTAATTGCATCAATGATCACTAAGATTATTTTCTTACAACAGCTCTAAATTTTGAATATTACATTAATAGTCAATTGACTATACAAATAAATGCTAAATCCTATGCGGCAACATAAAGTGCCAACGTGTTGTCAAATGACTTATTGTCATATCAAGTCAACAAAATTGGAGTGAAATTGAGAATTAAATACATTCGTATTTGAAAGGGTTGTGCTGTGTGTACACACAGGCTTACACCCCCTCACATGGAGGGGGGCCCACGGTTGTGTGTACACCATAAGGTGTACATACAACATTTTCGAATTTGAAAACATACAACTTTAATTTTTGGTTAGTTAGGCTTAAATCGTATGGGGATCTCACTTTTCATTTTTAACAACAAATTTGGCTAACTTGACATAGTAAATAACTTTGTTTGTTGACACACTCCCACTTAATGATGCCCATATTTATTTTATTGTAGACCATTAATATAACTATTAGAAACCTGAGTGAATATTATAATAAGGAAATATTTTTTGTGACTATTGACATAGTTATCCAAAACATCACTTTACAATAACATTTCGAGAAATGACTAATAGTGAAGAGTAGCACGAAGAAATTAAAACAGGACATCAAATTAATCAAATTCAATTCAATAGTAACTGAAACAAGTTTTAACATTATACAATTGATAATTTTAATTATTCAATCTTTTTCAATTTTATCAATTTCAATTTCTAACCATTTTTATCAATAAATAATAATTATTAAATATAAACTACGTTATATAGGTAAATATATTTTGCATATTCTTTGTCCAAACTCGGTTTTCACAACAAGCCTCACAAGAGGGGGGTCAATCTTGGTGTACAAATATCATTTCCCAATTATTAACACTTAAAAAAAATCCGTAATTCTAAATTCTACTATATTTTGTATATTCTTGACCAAAAAAAAAAAATAACACTGAAAATTAGGTTTATAAGGTTAAAATTTAACGGCGTAAAATTTCGCAATGGACTTGTGATTTACTTGCAAGCTCTACAATCTGGAAGGTCTATTTCTTCTTGATCCAACGGTGTAATACAAAATTAATGAAAATATGACTGTTATGCAGACCCTATATATAACCCCTGGATCTTCGAAGAGAGGTACTGACCGTTGTCTTATGTTTTCTCTATCAGCCTTCTGGGAGATTATTCTTGGGGTTTTCCGTCATGAAGAACCAGAGAGACTATTTTTGAAGATGGATTCAAGTACTATAATAATTAGAAACTTAACAAAAAAATAGGTAACTTTTTTACGATAATTTCTCTGATTTCTTTAACTATATGATCATGTTCTTTATTCATGCATAGAATGAATCTTGAAGAATCGGTTCAGGTTTTAATGGATTCTGATTTTGTGAATTCGCTGAGGTTTTTCACCGAAATTCAAAGTTGCGGGGTTTAGCAATTGTGCAAATTGTTCTATCCTGTTTCTATAATTTCTTCACCTGTAAATTAATGTTTTTTGTTGGTTCATTAGGATGAGTCTTGTAAGATTTTTTCTGGGTCGAGTTGGAGATCAATTTTGGGTATCACTGGATTTTATTACTGTAAATTCTCTGTGAATTTTTGCTGGATCTTTAATTGTTGTATTAGGTGTTTCCCCTTCGTTGAATATATGATTATTTCAGCCATTGCGTACCTAGAGTGACAATGTTCTCTATTGTTTGTGTAATCCCTTTGTCTTTATAATTACTTTCTTTGTTGATGCATTTGGATGGAACTTGAAGGAATTATCCTTTTAGATTGATAACCAATTAAATTATTTTCTGTGAAATCTACGAGGGTTGAATCAATAGAATATAGTTTTGTTTTATTATTGGTTTCCTTCAAATATTATAAGCTTACTTCAGTAATTGTTGTGAGGGATAATGTTTTCCTTGTTTTTTTCAATTTTAATATCTTTATGAATATGTATTTTGTGTTGGTGTATTGGGATGAATCTTGAAGGATTTCTCCTGGGTTCAATTTTTGGTTCATTGGATATATTTCTGTGAATTCTTTGTGGGTTTTGTTGAATTTTTAATGGAATTTGAGCGTTTTGTGTTTGGATTGAATAACTATAACCGATAAGCTATGGGTTTTCTTTTTATTTTCTGTACTGTTATTTCAACAATTATGTTTCTCTGTATGATTAGTTCTCTTTGTTAGGTACTTCCTGTGTCTGATTACATTCTTTTTGGTGCATTTGGATGAATATTGGAGGATCTTTTGTGTCTCTTGTTCTTCGGATGATGATGTGTATTGGATTTCACTGGATTTGAATCTGTGAATTCTCTGTTGGTTGATTTTTCAATGTAATTTTTTCTTTTTGTGCAGTTAATAGTTCTAATTTTATTTTATGAATGGTTATTTTAGAAATTATGTTCCCAAAATGACAGTGTTCTCTTCGTTTCTATAATTCAATTATGTTTATGATTACATTCTGTTTGTTGCATTCGATTGAATTTTGAAGGATCATTTTTTGGATTGTGTGCATTTTGGAGCGATGATCAATGTTGACTTCATTGGATTTTTTATGTTATATGTGAGTTGAATCTTCAATTTAATTTGTGCATTTGTGTTATGTGTATGGTTCCTTTTTGTCAATAGAAAGGACTTGTTTCCACACTCAAATGGGAAATGAAGTCAGTCCGGAGCAAAGGGTGTTAAAAAAAATTAGTAAATGGTTCACTTTTGGTAAAATTTTCGATGGGACCCGTTGGTCCAATTTGGAAGATCTAAGTTGATCCGTGTTCTCCTCCGTGAGAGTATCGAAATCATATATTTATTTGTCAAAATTGATGAATTGATAAATGAGAAATTGGAGCTTAAAAATGACCATTGGAAGATGGTTATGTTGGAAAAAATTGAAGTTAGTCCTACATAGAAAAAATATGAAAGCAAGAATCACTTTAAATATGGCTATACATTGGAAAGGTGTAATCAATAGAGACTTTCTCCACGTGCGCGCGCAGGGAGTGCAAATCACGGACCGAAATTGCCTTCGGACCTTGAACTTGTGTGCGTACACGAATATTGAAACGAACGGAGCAAATATTAGCTCGTTTGGAGTGTCCACGTTTTGCATTTTTTTGCTTTTTTCAATTGACTTTTGAGTTTCCAAAAACTGTCAAAACTCCAGCAGAAACTAAAGTGGCTCCAGTATTTATTGCCATGGAGCTATTGGATAGATTTATGTTCTATTAAATCTCAATTTTCTTGCAATTCTAACACACGAAAAAATTATCTGTCTCGCACCAAAAAATACTCGAGTTCTGTATTTTTACGGTCTACAAACTACATAATTCTGTTCTATTGCATATGCATAACCTCTGTCGTGGTGGTGATATTGTTCAAATACAAATTCAGTTCGTCGGAGTAGTTTTTGTAATACTCAAATTCTACGAATTTTACCATTGTATCCTGAGAAACAGACGTTTGGATTAGATCTCAAACACTTACAGTGAGAGAGCGAATCTGTTTGAAGGAAACTGTGCTCGCACAGACCTCGAGTTGAAATTTTATTTATCTTTTACAATTTATATATCTGCAATTTATTCTTGCAAGTTATTTATTTATTTAGCGATTCACACCTTTGCAATTTACTAGATTCATATATTTTGCAGTTTACTTGTTTTTATATTTATATTAGAAATAAAAATAAAAATAATATATATATATATGTACATACATATATGTACATATATGTACATATATGTACATATATATATATGTACATATATGTACATACATATATGTACATATATGTATATGTACATATATTTACATATATGTACATATATATATGTGTGTGTGTGTGTGTGTGTATGTGTGTGTGTGTTACATATACAATTTTTCTATTGAATAAAAAATCTGTGTTATTTTGATAAAAATAGTTTGTACTAATTTTACGCATATACGGTGAGTTTCACTACCAAATACAGTAAGCTGCCATATACGGTATGAGCTGTCAAATATGGTAAGTTGTCTGCAAATACGGTAAGCTGCATATACAGTATATTGTATATATGGTATGCTTAAAATCGGTATCTAAATTACATATACAGTATGCGATAATCCGGTTTCATTAACACCACTATATTCTAACAAACTTAAAACTTCGTAAAGGAAAAAATTGGTTTCTTATACTGTTAATTTTATAAGCTAATTTTTTTGTTTTAACTTTCAGAAATGACAATCGAATCGACCAACATGGATGTGACCAAAACTGTGCCTACTGAAAATCAGGCTATGGGCTCAGCTGTAGCTCAAGGGCCAAGCTCTGGTGTGGCTCAGACTGTGGCTAGATCGCTAAGTCATGTTGTGAGTCAAACTGTGATTCCAACAACTGGTCATACCGTTAATGTTCCAGTTAATCATGGAGAAAAATCGGAGAAATTCAATGGCTTAAATTTCAAAAGGTGGCAGCAGAAAATATTATTTTATCTGACCACTTTGAATCTTGTGAGATTCTTGACTGAGATTACTCCAAAACTCAATGAGGATAAAGGAGATGTTCAAGCAATCAGTGAACATGATGCTTGGAACCACTCGAATTTTCTGTGCTGAAACTATATTATGAACAACATAGAAGACACACTATACAATGTATATAGTACTATGAAAACTGCTAAGGAACTGTGGGAGTCTTTGGACCGAAAATATAAAACTGAGGATGTCGGGGCTAAAAAGTTCATTGTCGGCAAATTCTTAGATTATAAAATGTTGGACTCCAAAACAGTTATCAGTCAAGTTCAAGAACACCAAGTGATTCTTCACGAAATTCATGTTGAAGGGATAATTTTGAGTGAAACTTTTCAAGCGATTGTAATTATTGAAAAATTTCCCCTCGCACGGAAAGATTTCAAGAATTATTTGAAGTACAAGCAAAGGGAAATGAATGTTGAAGAACTAATTATTAGATTTCGAATTCAAGAAGACAACAAGAGTTCCAAAAAGAAGTGATTCAATCCTGGTGCTGCTAAAGCTAATGTTGTGGAGCATGGTCAAAGTAGTAAGAACTACAAAAATAAGTTTGGACCATCCGATGGCAAAAAAAGACCTAGCAAGGACGAAAAGGTGAAATTTCTTCTTCAATTGTGACAAAGTATGCCACAAGTCTTCCGAGTGTAGACTGTCAAAGAAGAAGAAATAAGTAAATGTGGTTGACTACATGGTATAAGATGTGTCGAAGTTGAATCTCTCAGCTGTCATAACTGAAGTAAACATGATGGCTTCAAACACTAAGGAGTGGTGGATTGACACCGGTGCTACGAGACATGTGTGCTCTGATAAGGAGTTGTTTACTGCGTTTGAAGCAATTGAGAATGGGGAGAAGTTGTTCGTGGAAAATTCAACAACTTCTAAAATCAAGAGACAAGGAAATGATTTTGAAGATGACCTTGGGAAAAGAGCTGACTCTCAACAATGTGCTATATGTGCTAAAAATTCGCAAGAACCTAGTGTCTGGGTTGCTTTTGAATAAACATGACTTTCACATTGTATTTGAGTCAGACAATGTTATTTTGTCAAAAAGTGGAATGTTTGTCGAAAAAAGATATGTTTCTGATAGTATGTTTAAACTCAATGTAATGTTTGTTAAATCGAAAATGAATAAAGCAAACTCTTCTATTTATTTGCTTGAGTCTTCCAATTTGTGGAATGGTAGACCAGGACATGTTAACTACGTACTTTACGAAGACTAGTTAACTTGAATTGCATGCCCGAGTTCCACATTGATTTGAAACATAAGTGTGAAACTTGTGTTGAGACAAAATTGAAAAAGTCATCGTTTAAATCAATTGAATGAAATACAGAACCACTTAATTTAATTCACGATGACGTATGTGATTTAAAACTCGTACAAACAAGATGTGAAAACAAGTATTTCATTACTTTGGTCAACGATAGCACCAAATACTGTTATGTGTATTTGCTAAAAAGTAAAGATGAAGTTATAGAGAAATTTGTTCTCTATAAGAGTGAAGTTGAAACTCAACTTAATAAGAAAATTAAGGTGTTAAGAAGCAATCAAGGTGGTGAGTATATCAAATGGATGTTAAAACTGCCTTTCTCAATGGAGATTTAAAAGAAGAAATTTATATGGAACAACCCGATGAATTTTCGTCACCAGGGCAAGAAAAGAAATTTTGTAAATTAGTGAGGTCACTATATGGCTCGAAACAAGCACTCAAACAATGGCATGAAAATTTTGATAATGTCATGATAGAGAGTGGATTTAAAATCAATGAGTGTGACAAATTTGTTTGCGCCAATGACACTAAAGATGGTTATGTTACTTTATGTCTTTACGTTGATGGCATACTTATTGTTGGTAGTGACAATAAGATGATTGAATCCACTAAAAATATATTGAATTCGAGGTTTGACATAAAAGATATGGGTTTAGCTGATATTATACTTGGAGTAAAAATCTTAAGAACATCATATGGGCTTGTTCTAAGTCAGTCACATTATGTGGACAAAATTTTGGAAAAGTTCAATAAGGATGATACTGGCTTGGCTAGAACGCCAATAGATACAAGTCAACATCTATCTAAAAATAAAGGTAAAAGTGTCTCTCAAGTAGAATACTCGAGAGTTATTGGAAGTCTAATGTACTTGATGAGTTGTACATGATTAGACATAGCCTACATAGTTAGTAAATTAAGTAGATACACGAGTAAGCTGCTCGTTGGAAAGGAATAATAAGAGTAGTAAGGTACTTAAAATATACTCGTGACTATGGACTACATTATACCAGATATCCAGCGATCATTGAAGGATACAGTGATGTTAATTGGATATCTGATATAAAAGACTCAAAGTCCACCAGTGGATTGGTGTTCACATTGGGAGATGCTGTCATATCGTGGAAATCGTATAAGCAAACAGTTATAACCAGATTTACGATGGAATCTGAGTTTATAGCTCTAGATAAATGTGGTGAAGATGCTGAATGGTTGCGCAACTTCTTAGAGGATATTCCAAGATGGTCAAAACCTGTGCCAGCAATTTGCATATATTGTGACAGTCAATCAGCAGTAGGAAGGGCACAAAGTAACATGTACAATGGTAGGTCTAGACATATACGTTGTAGATACAATCCCATAAGATTACTACTCTCAACTGGAGTTATCAATATTGACTACGTAAGGTCAAAAGATGACATTGCGGATCCGCTAACCAAAGGGCTAAATAGAGAGTTAGTTGGGAAATCATCAAAAGAAATGAAACTTAAGCATGGATAAGTCATTACAAAGGAAACCCGACCTAGTTGACTGGAGATCCCAAGATCTAGGTTCAAAAGGACAACCTAATTATAAAGGCTTAATAAAATCACTGTGGAGGTGTTTCCTCCTATCCATTCCTATGATATAACAGTGATGCCCGTAAGGATGAAAGATAAGCAATAAGCTTTTAATAATTCTTATGCGTCAAAGTTCGAGCCAAGTAATTCGAGTTACTTGTAATAAGAAATCACCTATGTGAGAAAGAAGTAGGGCATTTTCTAAAAGAATTGTAAGGGGCTCAATTCTTAAGAACTCTCACAGAACCAGGCATATGTTCGTGGCCAAAATAAACATTATAATGAGAACTGAGTAAGAATCATGTGTGGAGTGTATCATTGTTTACATAAATGACATAACAGTTCAAGGACAACATGTTTACTGATCAACTAGTAAGTAAATATGTTTTCACAAGATAAAGTTCAAAGGGTGATGCCTACATATCCTATGCAGGCTTCAACCATTGAACTTTATCACCTAGTCTTATGTCTCACGGTCACCAATCTCGTGTCTCACGGTCTCATGTCTCTCCCAATTTTCATTCATGTGGGAGATTGTTGGAAAAAATGAGTAAATGGCTCACTTTTAGCAAAATTTTCGATGGGACGTGTTGGTCCAATTTGGAAGATCTAAGTTGATTCATGTTCTCCTCAGTGAGAGCATTGAAAGCATATATTTATTTGTCAAAAATGATGAATGGATGAATGAGAAATTGGAGGTCAAAGATAACCATTGGAAGAAAGTTATGTGGGAGAAAATTGAAGTTAATCCTACATAGGAAAAATATAAAAGCAAGAACCACTTTAAATATGGTTATACATTAGAAATGTGTAATCATGTGTAGCATAGAAGCTCTCCCTATATGTGCACACAGGGGGGTGTAAATTACGAACCGAAATTGCCTTCGAGCCTTGAACTTGTGTGCGTACACGAATATCGGATTGAACGGAGCAAAAATTAGCCCGTTTGAAGTGTCCACGTTTTGCAATTTTTTGCTTTCTTCAACTGACCTTGGAGTTTTCAAAAACTGCCAAAACTCCAGCAGAAATTGAAGTGGCTCCAGTGTTTATTGCCATGGAGTTATTGGACAGATGTATGTTCTATTAAATCTCAATTTTTCAACAATTCTAACACACGAAAAAATCTCTCTGTCTCACACCAGAAAATACTCGATTTCTGTATTTTTACGGTAAGTTACAAATACGATATATTGCATAAACGGTATGCTTAAAATCGGTATCTAAACTACATATACGGTATGCGATAATTCGATTTCATTAATACCACTATATTCTAACAAAGGGATCAACCAAAACAGAACTTCTTTTGCTGCTTACCTTAGTTTTAAAGTTGCGATGTAAAGATACACTATTTATTCTATTTGTGCTCCCATGTGTTTGATATCAAATGAGTTAGGAAGAGAAAGGTACCATCAGAGAGATTACGAGAAGGGATTCATATTTTTTTGTCTCATGAATTATCCTCTCTTAATCCCTCGATCTTTTGTGTTTACTGTATCATCCTTCTTAATTTCTCTACGTTTGTTCTACAACTGGTTTGTGATTTAGGTTAGGCTTTAAATGAGTGAGCTTCGACCATTGCACTTTTCCATTTTATCCATCATTTGAGTTTTCAAAGCTCTGTTTGTTCCTATAATTTCATGTATATAATGACTTTCTTTGTTAGGATGAATCTAGAAGGATCTTTTTTGCATTTTGTTCTTTGGTCTAACTGATGATCAGCTTCTAGTGTTGGGATTGAGTAGGATTTTCTTATCAACATGAATTGATCATCTTCCAACGATGGTGGCACTGAGAAAGGGTTTCGTTGGATTTGTTTCTGTAAATCCTCAGTCAGTTTTTGCTGATTTTTTTACTGAATCTGTGCTTACTATTTAAGTTTATTGGAATGTTATCCTGATGAAATTCTCTCTGCACTTTCTATTACTGATGTTTTCATTTTTTCTAGATGATAATATTTCAGAGTTCAGTTTTTCTACTAATGATATTCTAGCAGCTATGCATGATATTTGGACAATGGTGCACTCAATTTTAGCAAATTCAACTCGGGCAAAAAGAATGATTCAGCTTATATTCTTCCCAATTAGTGTTTTGCCATCACCAAAATATATGGATTTTAGGGTAGTTTCTATACTAAATACTCGGTTATTATGTGAATTTTTAATAATTGCACATATTATGTGAATCTTATTGATGGAAAGTACACTTATTTTTTAAACCTTGGATACGACATTTCATGTTTCAACAACTTTTTTTTTTCAATATATTTTTCAACTATTCTAGAACTCGACTCAATCAAAGTTCAATGGGGAGAAGCAACAACGGAAGAATAAAAAGGATCTTTGAACTTGAAGTAACTACTCTTTGCACCGTTGCCAAGTCTCTCTCTCGCAAGATTTTTGAAGGTTATCTTACTTAGCAGATTTAGTTTGACCTTACGTGCAGAATTATTCTACTAAGTTGAATTGTCACAATTTGTAATAAGAAAAGAGTAAATAACACCAATATGATGATAGGGAAACTCCAACTGGGTAAAAATTCTGAAACCAAGCCAATTACCTCCATTATAGATAATGAGCCTTACAGTTAGACACTGCCTAGCCAACTCCACTAGAGTTTCCGATCTATTTCATGTAATCTCCAAGATCTACTGACTCCACCAACTTCCCGATCTTCTCCAATCGTCTCTTCCAAGTAGAATTCCAAAAATAATCAACTCTTGTACTTTTCTTGTGCTTCCAGTATACCTTTTCCAATGCACCGCTTAGAGAGTTCTTTCCTTACAGTAGTAAGAAAGTCAGGTGTTTTGGATTCAAGTATTTGATATTTTCCCAAATATGTTGTTGTATAATCTCAAGAACCAAAGGATTGAAATCAATTTTTGAGTGTGCTCTTCAATCTTCAAAGAATGATATGGATAGGAAACATAATGCACAACCACACTTTCGGACGTTTTTAGTGACAGGCAGGCAACGGTTGAGCAGTTATCAGTATTTTTATCATTATTTTTTCTTCCGATATTCAATTGAAGTGATTCAAAATGCATTCTAAAAATAACTCAGAGGGCTACAATTCTTATAGAATTAGCCTTGTTCAAATTCCAATGTTTTCTATATGAAAAATGCATTGCAAGTTACGATTGAAAATTTGGAATATAACTTGTGTGGCTCTTTAGACTTCTAATTGCATTCTGTTGATCATATGTCATCTTTCTGGATATTTTGGACTCCTTTGAGGACTATACTACCAACTCCAACTCTTTTGCTACTCAAAAATTAAACTTTGATTACAACATCTCAACAAACTCCTTAACTTTTACAACTCTTTTATATTAATCATTTTGTCTAAAGAATTGTCAATAAAATAGAAACCTAACAATCTTTTTATTTTATTTCTCTCTCAATTCATTCAGTAATTTCTTTCCTAATCAACACATTTTGTTATCACTCATATGCATGAGGGTGTTCGCAATTTGGCCAGGATCCCTGAAATTCTAATTTAAAGATCCTCATTGTTACACCTCACCCATTTTTAGACAAAGCCAAATGAAGTAATTGGTCAAAGTCAATAAGGACTTAAGTTGAACAAATAATTTTTATGGGACATAAATTGTAATTTTAAGTATTCAAGGGTTAGAAATGTGTCATAATGTCTAGGGATCTAGTTTCTATTTTTTCAGTAACCGTTTGGGTCACTGAACTTTTTTATTTTTTTTCTCACTTCACTTCTATTATAAATACCCCCTAACCCCCAATTTTTTTCATATCAAAACTCCATTCTCACTTCTCAACTCTCTTTATATCAATTATCAAGTTTTTACTCTCTGCTGTTGTGCAAAATATATAATATCGATTCATTTTTTACAATTTTAATTCATCCAATTCTCAGTTCTCACTACATTTATAGTTTTACTAGTTATTATATTTGAATTTCATCACAAACAATCAAACAAATGGATTAATGCTCATTTGTTGAGAGCTTGTTCAGTACGGGATGTGGGCCAAATGGTCAATCGTTTAGGACATCGTAAAGTCAATTTTCGAATGAGTTTACCAGTCTAAATGACGTATCCACGCCTGAAGATATTCACATTCATGGTTATGAAAGCCACAATCTAATTGATTTGGATGATATTAACGTTATCGAAGTGGAACATGAGGACGAAGTTGTTGAATTAAACATCCCAGATGTGAGGAAAAAGCGAAAGGGAAAAAAATGAGCAAAATGTTGGGATCACTTTAAATTGATTTCAATGGAAAAATCGCCAATGGCTTCGCAAAATCTAAAGTAGTATGTAAATACTGCCAACAAAGATTGGTATGATAAAAAGAAATTAGTACTACCCATCTCAATAGCTACTACAAAACATGTAGGGCCAGGCGTGGACTTCTTCCAACTGGTCAAACACAATTGTAATTTGGCAGTCCAGGTGCCGCTACGTGTATTCGGAGGACAATACTCAAACTGGAATGGTGAAATACATTGCCGCCACTGAGTTGCCTTTGGCTATTGTCGACAACCAATACTTTGTCTCATTCGTGAAAGAATACCTACAACAAGGTACGTTGGGATGAGTGGAAACACTCTTCGTGCTGATACAATACAATATTTCAATGATTCAAAATAACAATTAATTATGACTTTGCAACAATATGAGGGTGTTATATCTTTAACTTTTGATTTATGAGAAAAGGTTAATAAAAGAACATATATAGCTGCAACCGCACACTATATAGATCCACTTTGTTGTATGCATAAAAAAGTAATTGCTTTTAGAATTATTGAGTTTTTCTCACAATACTAATAATATATATAATGCTATTATCAGTATTATTAGAGAATATAATTGTGAGACTAAAATTCGGACTTTTACTTTCGATAATGCTAGTGTTAATAAGGTAGTCGTCAATAAATTGTGTAGGGTACTTCAACTCGATTTCGGTGGGTATTTGTTTCATATTCGTTGTGTATGCCTTATTTTGAATTTAATTGTGCAAGAAGACTCAAAACATATAAAGGATAAATTTCAAAGGATTAGGAACACATTAGTATATATTATGATCTTTTCTAGTAAAAAAAAGCATATGAAGATTTTTGCACCAAAATAGGGTGACGACAGCTAAAACATATGTTTGCGACGTATGTCATAGATGGAACTTTATTTACTTGCTATTAAAGCCGTGTGAAGGTTTCGAACATTTAGTAACTGACTTTTATAACAATGGACACGTTAAAAGTGATGACGATGGTATATTGAATGAATTTGATTGGGTTTTAGGTTTGAAAGTTAAACGATTTTTTACATCTTTTTATAGGACCACAAAGATTTTATCGGGCATTTGTCATCCAACAAGTTGTATGGTGCTTGAACGCCTTTATATAATTGGAAGAATATTCCATAAATATAAAAATGTCCCAACTTTATGAAATTAAAGTTTAGAAAATTGGGAAGAACGGCCTATGTTATTTCCTTTAACATGCGCAATGGACCCCAAATATAATATATCAGGAACTAAATACGTAATTGATCAAATCAATAAAGCCTTAATACTTGATACACCTATCACCTACAAGAATTTAGAGCAAATATTATGTGGAATGTGTGATTTATATGCGGAACGAATGGCTGCAAATGTTAGTCGGGTACCCTTTGCACCTATTTCTTCAGCTGAAATTGAAGAAGATAACGTCGAAATAATGAATTTATTTCAAGACAATAATACATTTAGAAATGATACAATTGCAATGTGCTCATCTGGTGTCATGTCATCTACACTCGCATCTCATCAAACATCGGTCGCAACTCAAAATGCGATGCCTGCCGAATTAATTGATTACTTCACTCATAATATGCTAACAAACAAAACAATTAAAAAAAGTTCAAAAGAAGTAATTGAATTCTGGCGAAAGTATGAAAGACGCTAGCCAATTGTTTCTGCAATTACGAAAGATTTGCTGACACCTCCGGTTGGCATTGTTGCTTCGGAGCTTACTTTTAGTGCAGGTAAAAGGGTTTTGACCGATATCAAGAGCCGACTGAAAGAATATATCTTGGAAGCGTTAATGTGCATGAAGGATTGGTAGGACACTCATTTTCGACTAAAAGATAAATACGCTATAATTGCACGTCGTCAGGTAAGTGATATTTAATTTAATTATATTAATCAAAATTTCTTATTTTTTAATCGTTAAATTTAATTTTCTTTAAAAAATTTTACAGGTTACAATAAGTTGTTCGTGTACAATTTTAACTCCGCCTACTTAAAATTGATGTAATCGGTCCCAAATTCGGATAAAGAATGAGAGTTTATATTTTATCTACTTTAAAAAAAATTGCAAAAATGTATTTTTTGTAAATGTATTTCAAAAAAAAAATCTTTATTACATAAATATTTAATACTTTATAGAAAATATTACAATATGATAGAAATAAAAAAATGTCTTCATTAAATTATTATTTTTTAAAAATGAATTAAATTATTTTTGTATTTTAACACTTTATTTTTTTAAAAAAAAGTGTCTTCATTAAATTATTTGTGTTTTTCTTTATTTATAATTATATAAAAAAAATATGGACGAGCTAGCGAGCCAAAGCTCGGCTTGGCCCATGCGCTCGGTCAAGCCATGAGCTCAACTCGCCACGAGCGCGAGCAGAGATCGTGAGTTTACTGGCCGAGCCGAGCCATTGACACCCCTACTTGCAATTAATCCATAGCTATCCATTAAATTAAGAGATAAAGACCAAATTTTCTCATTCTTGGGCCAAAATACGCAGAGAACAGGGGAGAACGACTGGAGACGGAGAAAGGGAAAGAAAAAGGGAAAAAAAAAGGAGAAAGAAAGAAGAGGTAGCCGCCCATTTTTCAAGTTTGTATTCTCAATTCCTCTTTGTATTCAATAGGTGAGTGAAAATATTTTAATGAAATCTTTAGGGTTTATGAAATATATATTTATTCATTGATTTTCTTGGGATTATATGATGTCAAGCATTTAAATTAAGGAATTGAAGTTGATTTCTCCCTTTTTAAGTAATTATTATAAGCAAATTTTGGACAAAATCCCACATAGGTGTTCCTTTTGAAAATCTGCCCAGAATAGTGCTAATTCTGTCAAAGGTTTTGCTGCCAAATTTCAATATTATGGGATTTTAGTATTGTTTTTGTCAAAACTCTTATTTTCAGATTTTTAAAGACTTGAATGAAGTTATATGACAAGTATTGAAATTTATATATTGGAACAAATTATGTATAGGGCTTGTATAAGTTATTGATTCTAAGGAAGTGTGAGTAATTTAATGGATTTGATAATGCATGGTGTTTAGTTGATGAATCAATAAAGAGAATGAAAGTTGGGAAATTTGTGATGTAAGAGTAAATATAGAAGTTGAGGAGTTAAGTGGTGGAATTGTATTAATTTAATTGTCACGTTTTAATTTGAGTAATTATATCGTTATTTCAAGTAGTGATGTGAAAGCTTGAAAAGATTCGTCAATTTAGCCAAATTTCTATCCATAGATCTTTGAGTGGAAATATATAAATATTTTTCCACATATTTATAAATTAAGTATATTATCTAATTATTATGAAAATTTCTTTTATTATGATACATGTGGGATCTTAAAGATCATTTATGGCACATTTGTGTTTGGTATGTGAGACAGGTAATATTGAGATCGACCTAGAATGTACTCATGATTATATATTTCTTCTAGTTCACTGAGGGGCATTGGTTGTGTTCTATACTACATTGAGGGGTCGACTAGGGATGTAGGGGTCATGCTCGTGTACATATAGTTCACTGAGGGGTCTTGGCCGTATTCTAGAATTGATTACTAGAGGTCATGAGACCCACTTTCGTTCAGGAGGGGGCCAAAGGCCCTTGGCGAAAGTGTTTGGCCTGAGGGGTGGATTTTAGATTTTAGTTAGAGAGTACATTTTTTATGGATCACATATGATGTGATAAGATAATGGTATATATATCAGCTGATGACTATATCGTGATTATGATGAGAAAGAGATGGGTGTTAATAGTACTCCCCCATCATTGCCTTATGAGTTATAACATCCTACAATCGTACCGATGTCTACTAAAATTGAAAGATATTGGCTTTGCCTTGCGGAAGGAAGGTTCTGTTTAGAGTTGGAGGCCGTAGTCTAATATGAATAGCCCCTCCTTGGAAGAGCGGGGATAATCGTAAACTAAGAAGAGAGGACGCAAACACATTCATTTAATTGGGCAACTTTGTCAACAAGAAGCGGTTAGTGGAATTCAGTTCCACTCTTATGAAGTATATTCTTATATAAGCAGATGTGTGTGTAACTTGATCTTCTGCTATAGAAAGAGTGAACCCATGGATGATTTTTACAATGTTATAAGAATTTCTTACTTTTTTGCTATAATTGTATGAGTCTATCATGCAAATATTAAAAGATATGAACTTGATATTTGGTAAAAATGTTTAAAGGAGAAAGTATAATTATTTTTGAACTCTTCCACTCACTAAGCTATCAACTCATATTTTTATAAAATTATTCTTACAGGTAGTATTGTATTAGTCCTTGAAGAGCCTAGTGATTTCAGAGTTGGAGCCACATGACATATTGAATGGCATGAGTCAATTTGATAAGACATGAAGTAATTACTGTGGGCCCATTGCAATATTTATTTATTTAAACAATTGGTTTTGTCGTATATTTTGTAATAACTCATAGTCAGCCTTGGTGGTGGATCTAGCATCTAATCTGCATCTTCTATTGGCGCACTTCACGTTTCGAGTCCATAGGGTAATTCGGGACGGGTTGTGTCAGAGTGGTATCAGAGCATGGCCTATAAAATTTTCAAAGTCTTTGTAGTTCATAAATTGACATATCATGCATATTCAGTGCGTAAGGTCACATGTCTTGGTGGGGAAAATCACAGGTTCTCAAGCTCAAATGTTTGGAACCTAAAATGGTAGAAGAATACTTTTAACAGATTCAAAAATGAGTATATGTAAGTACATCAGTTACATGATCTAATGGTTGAAAGTGTTATTAGTTGTTGGGTTGGAATGATGGCATATGTAGCTTTTTAAGAGTTGAATAGATTGTTAATTTGAAGGTGAAAGTCTTGATGGTATTGCCGGTTATTTACTTATAGACATTCGAAGTGATAGAGGGTACAACCATTTAAGTACCAATCTTTGTGTAGAATTTTGTGGTTTTTAATATACACTTGGCAAATCTCTAGCTCTAGCTTGTACTATAATAACAATAAAAACGATATTATGTGTGTAATTGGTGATAATTAGGTGAGAAATTTTAATTATTTTGGGAAGCTAAATGATTAGTGGCGCTATCAAAATTTTGTGGTGGTGTGTGGGCACTTGTATGGGATGATGATAGAGAATCATGATGGTGTATGCTTATGCTACATGATAAGAGCTTGTGGAAGCCAAAATGATGATGTGTTGATTGATAGATAACAATGTGTTATTGTATATCTTAAGCGTCGATGGAATTAACATTTAGGTGATTCCAACTATTTTAATTACTTATAAGTTGTTTGATTATAAGGGATATAAGACAAATAGGGATATATTTCATAATGATCACTTATTATTTGGTTATTTGTTGATTAAAAAATAGAATTAAATGGACATGTGCATTCAGATATGTTTATGGGAATTGAGAAATAAAAAGGAGTAGAGAAAGGTAGAGTTGGAATCTATTGAGATTGGAAAATTAACTTGTGCAATCTTGGTGGTACATTGATGTGTGGAAGGTTATTATTTTGTGATCTTAAGGGAAATTGGTATACTTAAATGTTTGAGGTTAAATAATATGACGATAAATGACAAGGCTACATGATATGGTGAATAGCATGTACAGGATGTTCTGTAGCAAAATAATGTGATGAAATATTTAGGTTATTAAAGTTAATTAGTTTTGTCAAGGCCGTTTGTTGGATTATGTTGTATTATATACAATTAGGAAGCTTTAATTTTGAAGTTAAGATGAATTTAATGAAATTTTAGTGATGTAATTTTTGGGTGATTTTCGATTGTATTTATGGATTTTACGTATAATTTTTTATTGAGATTTATTTGCTATGGAATATATGGATGATATGTTGAATAGTTTGAACTTAGAATGATCATTGAACGTAAATTTTATTCAATTGTGAGACAGTATCTTTGGGTTATAATCTTAATTAAAGGTTTTTGTACGATATACCAGAAGGCTTATGCATTAGTATACAAAGAAAGAGCATCAAAATTTTGTGGGTTTAGAAATGTAAAAAGTTTTGTAATCAGATTAAATTCTGCGAAAATATTTACTCATGTATCTAAAGCAAATTAAGGTTTGATTTATAATAATGGATTATGTTAAGGTTTAGAAAGTATTCTGAAGTAAACTTATAAATTATGGATGATACTGTAGATTGTTGAAGAGGCATGATTTATTGTTGCTTAAACTGAGGTTGAATTTAGGAAATGTGGTGTTACCGCATTGTGAGAAACATTGATACTTACTATCATCGGAATTTAAGGTATATTTTTATTCGAAATGGTGAAAATTTAAGTGATGCATGGGGTTCCAAGTTAATGCCAGCTTCTACTCGGTGAACCATTGTTACAGAAAAAGAATTTGATTAGAGAATAGTTTAAATTATGACGTAAGGTGAAGATTTAGAGAACATGAAAAATAGTATCTTGAACTTCAAGTTATTGAAATAATTGAGTTTTCCTAAGGTTTGGTAAAAGGAAAATTAGAGAATATCGTATATTGGTTCTTAGGATGTTATTCGAAGTAGGATTGGAAAGAATGAATTCTATGACTCATTAAAGTTGTTGGAAAAAAAAAATTCATCCAATGGAAGAGGTATGATAGCAAGTGATGATTACATGCATGCATTATTCTTACACGTTCGAATTTGAGCTGATTGAATTTCGAGAACGAAATTCTTTAAAAGGGGTAAGATTGTTACACTCCACCCATTTTTAGTCAAAGTCAAACAAAGTAATTGGTCAAAGTCAAAGTCAATAAGGACTTAAGTTGAACAAATAATTTTTATGGGACATAAATTGTAATTATAAGTATTCAAGGGAGAGAAATATGTCATAAAAGAAGTCTAGGGATCTAGTTTCTATTTTTGAGGATGTAAGAACTAAATGTAACGTTGAATGAAGATTAGGGGTCTAGTTTCTATTTTTGAGGATGTAAGAACTAAATGTAACATTGAATCAAGATTGAGGGACTTGGCTTGCAATTAATCCAAAGCTACCCATTAAATTAAGAGATAAAGACCAAATTTTCTCATTCTTGGGCCAAAATACGCAAAGAATAGGGGAGAACGACTAGAGACGGAGAAAGGGGAAAAAAAAGGAAAGAAGAGGCAGCCGCCCATTTTTCAAGTTTGTATTCTCAATTCCTCTTTGTATTCAATAGGTGAGTGAAAATATTTTAATGAAATCTTTAGGGTTTATGAAATAGATATTTATTCAATGATTTTCTTGGGGTTATATGATGTCAAGCATTTAAATTAAGGAATTGAGGTTGATTTCTCCCTTTTAAGTAATTATTATAAGCAATTTTTGGACAAAATCTCACATAGGTGTTCCTCTGAAAATCTGCCCAGAATAGTGCTAATTCTGTCAAAGGTTTTGCTGCCAGATTTCAATATTATGGCATTTTAGTACTTTTTTGTCAAAACTCTTATTTTCATATTTTTAAAGGCTTGAATGAAGTTATATGACAAGTATTGAGGTTTATGTATTGAAATAAATTATGTATAGGGCTTGTATATGTATAAGTTCTTGATTTTAAGGAAGTATGAGTAATTTAACGGATTTGATAATGCATGGTGTTTAGTTGATGAATAATAAACAGAATGAAAGTTGGGGAATTGGAGATGTAAGAGTAAATATAGAAGTTGAGGGGTTAAGTGGTGGAATGTATTAATTTAATTGTCAAGTTTTAATTTGAGTAATTATACCGTTATTTCAGGTAGTGATGTGAAAGTTTGGAAAGATTCGTCAATTTAGCCAGATTTCTGTCCATAGATCTGTGAGTGAAAAAATATGAATATTTTTAAAGTATTTATAAATTAAGTATATTATCAAAGTACGTGCAATTATATGCAATTATGTGTGCGATTATATGATTATTATGAAAATTTCTTTTACTATGATACATTTGGAATCTCAAAGATCATTTATGACACATTTGTGTTTGGTATGTGAGACATGTAATATTAAGATCGACCTGAAAAGTACCCATGATTATATATTTTTTTCTAATTCACTAAGACACCTTGGCCGTATTCTATACTACACTAAGGGGTTGACTAGGGATGAGGGGTCGTGACCGTGTACATATAATTCACTGAGGGGCCTTGACCATGTTCTAAAATTGATTACCAGAGTTAATGAGACCCACTTTCATTCAGGAGAGGGCTAGAGGCCCGTGACAAAAGTGTTTGGCCTGAGGGGCGGAATTTCAGATTTTAGTAAAATGGTATATTTTTGGTGGATCACATGTGATGTAATGAGATGATGGTATAGATATCAGCTGAAGACTATATCATGATTATGAGATGATATTTACAGTGTTATAAGAATGTCTTACTTTTTTGCTATCATTGTATGAGTTTATCATGTGAATATTAAACGATATGAACTTGATATTTGGTAAAATGTTTAAAGGAGAAAGTATAATTATTTTTGAACTCTTCTACTCACTAAGCTATCAACTTATATTTTTCTAAAATTATTCTTACAGGTAGTATTGTACTAGTCCTTGATGGGTTGAGAAGCCTAGTGATTCTAGAGTTGGAGCCACACGACATATTGAATGACATGAGTCAATTTGATAAAACATGAAGTAATTACTGTGAGCCCATTGCAATATTTATTTATTTAAACATTTGATTTTGTCTCATATTTTGTAATAACTCATAGTCAACCTTAGTGGTGGATCTGGCATCTAGTCAGTATTTACTATCGGCGCACGTCGCGTTTTGGGTTCATAGGGTGATTTGGGACGGGTCGTGTCATCATATATTCATTCGACTTGGCTATATGGGAAATACTCAAACTGTGATAAGTCGTGAGATTACTCCAATGACTTAACTTTTAGGATGAATATGCTCTCGACCATGGTCAATTGGACCAATATAATGAGAGTAAAGCCAAGAGATCTTATTTTTAAATAACAAGCAACGAACTTGGAGAGATTTAATCCAGAACTTTGTCAACGTTGGAGAGCAAACTATCGTGAAGTTTGTCCAAGATCTTTAAATTGGTGTCTTTCACGCTCACTTTCATGTTACCTTTCTCTGCCAAACAGTCAATCCAAATGGCTACAACCTACAATTCACTTGGTTACTTCTCAATCTTACCTATAAAGGACAAGATAATGGTGATAAAATGCAAGCCACAAAGGCATGAGAATGGAAAAAGACACAAAGGGAGATCAAAATATGCAAAGCAAAAAGTCATCGATTTTTCTTTTTCCACAAAGGTAGCCATTTTTCATAGGCTAGGGCAAAAAAGAAACATGTATTATAGGGTTGGTCTTTAGTTGGACCAATAAAAGGGTTAAACGGGACAATATTTGAAGTCATCTAATAGGTATTTATAAATGGGTCGTGAATAGCATTGATTTCTTAAGCTACTTACTATGGTCCACGTTATTTTTGGGTCGAGTTTTTGGACTTGGTTGTTGGTAATAATTTCACTCATCGATCTATGAAATTCAATCCGACATTTGAAATCATAGCCGAAACACCTAAGTAGAAGCATATATCCAATCAACAAACGGCCAACACATTGCAATAAATGCATGAATGACTCCACGAAAAATTTCATCACACTTATCTCATTCCATTTGCCTACACCTTGAGAGCACATATCTCCTCTCATGCCTACCATGCTCACTAAACTAATCATTCAACCCATGTTTAACTAGTAAATCACAATAGATCCTAGGTCCACGAGATATCTATATCATCACATAACTTCTCGTAACCTAAATGGATAATAGGTTTCTGCCTAACAAAAGATATAGAATTGCCAACGATATAGAATTGCCGCTCTCACTCTACTTGACTAGGATCTTTACAGTTGAAGAATTTCAACATTTAATCACTTCTCCACTTGTGATTTAAATGTCACACTCTACATTCCCCTAGCATCTATACTCCATATAGACACACAACACGCTTATTACTAGTGCATCAGTTGACTTTATTGCCACGTTCGCTTAACCTCTCATCTTAAGCCTTTTTGCTTATGCTTCTTCTTGGAGCAGTCTCTTACAAAGTGTCCAGACTTACCACAACCGTATCTTCGCTTACCTTGTCCCAACTCTTGCTTTTCTTCTTAATACTATCTTAAACTCTACCCCAATTCATTTGCTTAAATTTCATTCTATTCTTCATCATCACTCACTACTCCTTTTATCTTCTTTTTCAGCCTTAATTTCCATATCTTTACTTTTAAGAGAACCAATGAAAATCTCTAGTGCTACGGTATCCCCACCATACTTAGCATCTATTTGGTGGAGTGATGAATTTCTAGTAAATTTTGATAAAATTTGATAAAATGTGATTATTTGTGATCAATTTGTTTTCGTTGTGACTATATGTGATCATCTAATTTGTAATTGTATGAACCAATTCACTGACCTATGTTATCTGCAATTAATTGAGACCAATTTTGTCTTTGATGTGATTAGCTATGACCAAATTTGTATTTCATATGTCTGTCCGTGACCAGGTCAACCTTAAATGTGACCAAGTCACAGCTAGTCACAATCAACAAAAAATTGGCCACAAACAGTTACAACAAACACATACTTCGTCACATGGGATCACCACTAACAAATCAGTACACACTTCAGACCAATATCACAATCCACCACCATTCACCACCACCATCTTCAATGTACCATCACTACCACCTTCAACTCAAATTTTCGACCAATACTACCTTCACTGGTATATGTTATCATTAACTAACTGTGACCAACTTTATATTCAATGTGACTGTTTGTGACCATGTAAGTCTAATTTGTAACTGTATGTAACCAAGTCACATACAGTCACAGTTTAACACAGATATGGTCACAGAGAGATATAATGAAGATAGACTTGATTACACCAGGTTTCTAGCACCACCACCACCACCACTCCCAACATTGTCAAGAACCAAAAGCACACCACCTCACCATGACAATATGCACCATCAACAACAGAACCATCACCTCCTACACTATCACCAATAGAACCATCAACAATAACAGATCGAAAAATTATCAACACCATTTGTAAAACAATAACAACCATCCCTAATCATTTTCAAAGAGGAAAAAAGAAAAAACCAATATCCACCCTTCCAAACCATGGTGGCGACGGGCAATCTCAGATTACAAAACCACGACAAACAACAACGGCGAAGCAAGGCATAGCAGCAATGACGCATTGCTGCTTATTCTTTTCCACCATGTACAGTGGTGCCGGAAAGATGTGGTAGAGAGGATGATAGAGAGAAAAGATAGAGAGAAGGAATATCATAAAAATTTATCACCAAAAAATTACCACAACTACTAAAAAGATCGAATCACAAAAAAATCACCGGCCATCAAAAAATTGCAGTAATTATGAACAACCACCAACCACAGCACAAACAACCCACATCATCTCCGGAAGATTATATCAAATCAGAAACAAATCGTGAAGAAACCACCGCACATAGCTGCGCATCTTGTAGCGACGCCCAGCACGCAACATTTGTGTTGTGCTTAGCCACTGGAAAAGGAGCAGTGTTGTCGAAATGAGCCATCGAAAGAAAGTAAGAGGAGCAGTAAGAAGAGAGTTAGAGAAAGGATGGGTAATGGATGAGAGAGATGACACAAAAAATGATTTCGGGGGTTTTATTGTGTGGTAGGGTGGGGGTTGGGGTGGGTATGTAAATTAATTTAATTTTATAATCTTAGTTAACTTTATTTACCACCTAATTTTTTAATTTAAAACTGATTTTACTTATTTATGAAAATTGATCATTAAATGTAAGTTTATAAGTAATTTTCCCTTATAAATATTAAGATATGGGGACATGATTAAAAACTAAATTTTGAATATGAGTGTCCATATACTTCTTACAATTATTATTATTTTTTTTATTTTAAAGATGATAGAACAAAGCAAAAGTAACAAAGAGAAAGTTGGTTTAATTAAAGCAAATAACCACAATATTAAATTAACTTGTATACAAATTAACTGATTTGATTTTTAAAAAATGAAATTGTAGTTTAATTTACTTATCAAGTCCTTCGAAAAAATCAATTTAAAAAATTGGATTATAAAGAAATCAATTTAAATTTAAGGACAAAATAAATTCTTTAAAAAAAAATTAAAGAAAATATAAATTTCTATATCTAACGTATAATTTAAAAATAATTATAGAAGTAAGTTAAATTTAATATAAAAAAGATATAACACTAAATCATTTTAATTAAAATGTAAAATCACTACACCAAAAACAGTTTTTTGCAAAAGTAACAAAAATTGCCAAAAGCCTTTTGCAACGTTCGAACGTATGTTGCGGGATTTGACATTTTCGTAGAGCAGAGGGATACGACAACATTCAAAGACCGTTGCAAAAAAAAACTTTTTACTACATTCATTACCCGTTGCCGTTAAAGTTTTAGCAACGTTCACTTTGTGATGCTATTGATATTTTCGCAACGTTCAATATGTATTGCCATTGATATTTTAGCAACATTCCATGTTTGTTGCCATGATGTATTAGCAACGTTCATTGCCCATTGTCGTTAACGTTTTAGCAACTTTTTTGCCCATTGTCGTTGATGTTTTCGTAACAACTTTTGCTCGTTGTCATTGATGTTTTCACAACATTCGTTGCCCGTTGCCGTTTCCTATCTATATATATAAAAAAATCATTTATACTCTTACTTTTTGCAACATTTTTTGGCCATTGCAGTATGTCTTTTTTTCTTTTTCATTTTTCTGTTTGTACAACAATTTCAAATTAACCAACAAAATTATATATATTTTTTGAAATTGCATGAAATCGATAATAACTTCATTAATTCATACAGAATAAACACAGAACACATCATTTTAATAAATCGAAGAAAATTATTGATTTGCCTTAAACAAAAAAATAAGCATGTCCTGTAAACTATTCAAATAAGATAGAGTTAAATAGTAGTATCTCCCTATAGAAACCTTAAAGTAACATTGCATGAGCAATGTTTTACCTCGATTTATGCATTCCAAATGATAGGCTGCAAAATTTTTCTAACATCAGTCTATCTTTCTTTGTTTAATGTAGTTCTAAGTAAAACTATATAAAATAGCCTATCAGAGTGATTCGAAGTAAAACGGGTTTGTTTCCCATAGAGAACCAAAAAATTACAATGACGAAAATTTCCCACTCCAACTATTCTAATCATCCCAAGATCCAGCATCAAAGTCAACCGAAGTCTTCAAAGCATGTCAATCCGAATATGCTGACAAGCAATGGCTAATGGGATGGTCAAAAAGACATACACTTCAGAACTTGCAATCACCATGACTTTTATAATGTTTGCAAATAATTTTACCTAGAATAGAGATTAAAGTTGAGTGAAAAACTACGAAAATAGAAAGCCAAATAATCAAGTTGAAAAGATAATAATCCAAGAATTCCCTTTATCACCAGGTTGAGCAGCCTTAAGTAGAAAATAGATGCTTTACTCTAATGATTATCAGTTCATAACGGTCGGTTTGCAAGCGAAACTTGATCTTACTTTAACACAAGGGCCGGTGGACATCATTAATGGTGGCATCTATGTTTGCGCACATTGGAGAAAGTGCTCTGCTAGTGAAATCAGTCCATTTACACCTACAATTCTTTCAACCAAGGCCGAGCGCTCTCCTTCTTGAATTTTTCAAATTTTCTTCAAATCAAAAGAATGTACTTGTAACTTTACAATAGGTGTAGCATTATAAACACTTCATACTGAACATAAACAATAAATATCAGAGTCTTATATAATGCATCTTACAACCTCAATGTCAGAAGACATGAGTACCATTTAAAGACCTTAAAATAGCCTCATTTTGGACACAAGTCACCTAGGTGTGAATCCTAGATCACACTGATACAAAGGCAAGACAAAGTAAAATTAAATGACCATCAAGACTGCTACCACTTGGTTTGCCAATACAAGGAGGCAGAACCAAGAGTGTCCACACAAGGTTTCAGAAATTTCCACTAGCAGTTTTTTAATTTTCGACACTAACTTTTCTTTAAATGCCTACAGGCAGCAACTAATTATTCATTCTAGTTAAAACCAAGTTTTTATAAGCATTTTTACACCGTTACCTAAATATACTTCTTGAAATCTGCATAGTAAAACTTGAAATATTTTAAGCAATTGACTTCCAGTCTTCCTCGGATTAGCATACTGGACATCCTACATGTATAAAAGAGGCTATCTTTGGCCAGACATGTGTCAGCTATTCCTTTCATCACCATCTAATTCAATTTTTTTTTTCATTTCTTTCCTTTCTTCAAAATGACGTCGTGTGATGTTTTCCATTTCTTTTTATTTTATTTGGCACACTCGTTCAAGGCAATAAACCCTTTCCTTTCTAGCTCTCTTCCAGACTCCGGTCACGATTTCTTGGCTTCATTGTTAAGAAAATATGATTAAAGAAAGTAGGGGCTTCTAGCGTCAGGGCTCTGATCACGTTGTGCAATGCTTTTTTGCTTCAATTATAGCTGTATTATATGTGCATTTTTACTTCAATTTTGGAAATATTGACCGTTGAAGGTGCCTATTTTTTATATTTATTTGAAGATGCTTAATTGGAGTTTGTTTTCTGCAAATAATGCCTCTGCATAGCGCAGAGTTCCGGTCTCTGCACTGGGCGGGTAAAGGGGGGAGTGTGAGAGGAAGAATCTAGAACCTTCTGGAGAATCCAAGCAAAAGTGAATGTTCCTGTAGAAATACCACACAAGGTTTCTTTCTTCCAGTCAGATCCTAATGATCCTCAAATGGTAATTTTTTTCCCGCTATTATGGTCATCCATTTTTGTTAATTTAGAAAAGAATGAAAAAAGCTCTAAAGAAAAATTGTTAACGACAGGGAATACATGATGATTGAATCGTAGAGAAGAACAAACGGTGAAAATAATCTGTGATTTTGTTACATATGGTTTTATTTCAAATGGGCAGTAAGAATGACGATGGAGAGAAAGTTAAAAGGAATCTAGGGAGTAAGGATAGAGAAAACAAAAGATAAGAAAATAAGATCTAACGAAATCCAAATAGAGAAAGGAGACAAAAACAAAAAAAATAGTAAAGAAAGAAGAAGAAATGACAAGTCTTGAATGGTTGTGTGAAGACAAGAGTAAAGAGGTATGGAGAAATGGAGAAACCCCGTCTTGTGAGAAGAAAACTACGTAGTGCTTGAGGGGAAACAATGAGAAAATTAGTATATATGACATCAACATGACACAAAGATGATGCCTTACGAATAGTAAGAAACTTTTCTATTTTATATATTGTAGCGATTTAGTTCACTCTTTTATAGGATCTGGTTACTAATTCTTATATTTATAGATTGATTTTGCTGAAGTAATGTAAATGATGAAATCTGTACTCTTTAATTATTGATACAAATCAAACTCTTTATTTTTTTATGGGATCTTAAGATGTCTTTACAAAGTGAAATTTATTTATAATTTAAGCTTCAGCATCAATTTTACTTTATATTTACTATTGATTTGCTTTTAGCAATTCTCTATCAGTCATCTAATAATTTGATCCATTATGACATTACAATCGAAAATATTTAAGAATAAGGCCAACCCTTAGAATTTGGTTCACCAACCTTTCTATCGATAGCTCTATATGAAGTAGAAATATCGGGGCTTCGATATTTCTCAAGAACACAATATTTTAGAACAACAAATGCGGTGCAAAAAGTATCTTACTGATTGCAGCAAAATTGATATTCTGCACCGTGACGCCTACATCAAGTCATCATCTGGTAAAGAATAAGAGGTTTTGGGGCTATGTGTTTGACTTTTTGAACCTTTTGTTTGGATGTTAAAATGGAATATTGGTGCCATTTTGGTGTACGTGGCAAGCTTAAAAACCAGTTATAAAAATTAGAATTTAGAAGTTTAGTTAGTTTGGTTACTAAATTTGAATAAAGAAAATGAAAGACTGGAATGCAACTAGATAGAAATTTAGAATATTATTCAACTTGGATTGTGCTCTTTCGAATTCGTGGTAAAAGGATCAAGTCCATTGTAATAGTTCTCTACTTGTTTATGGTTTTGAAAGGTTTGTAAGACATGTGCAGATCTTTGATCTTCAACTCTCATGTGTATTTTTCTTATAAAGAAATTATTGTACGATCAATCTTTGACTTTTTGATAGCAATCATTTCATTAATTTTTATCATTTTTTTTCCGGCTAAATAAAAAATCAATTACCCTTGATTTATTTTTATTTTTTTTATCTCAACATACACAATCTTGGACTTGCCTTTATTACCATTTGAAATCTTATGCTAAGTTAAGTAGTTGACAAATTAGTATGTGTCGAGCTAGCAAGTGAAGTGTGAGGAATTGTTTCATTTTGCAGAAGGAGCCATCACAGGGTTGAAAGTCAATGATAATATTCGGAGGTACTCATAAATATTTAGGTCCCGTTTGGTAGTCATTTTTTTCAAAATGCATTTTTCTCTCTTCTTTTCAACCATACATTCTTTATTAAAATAATATTACATGTAAATAAAAAAAAAAACTTTTCCTTATTTCTCCACCACACATTTCACATCAATTTATTATTCTAAAATACATTTTTACATAAAAACACCTATCAAACACCCCCTTAATTTTCTTCCACTTTTTCCATAGCGTGTATCTTTCAGCTATGTGACAGATTTTGTCTGATTGAACTATGTGCTGTATTACAAGAGAATTACTCATATTCCTCGAGTGGAAGCCTTTTTTACCTTCAAAGAAATTGCCTAATGTTTAACATAATGAGGTAGTTCCAGGTACAAACATGCCATTTTTCTCAGAATTAAGTTGCATTTGTGACATGATACGTTGATACAATTTACTTTTAGACATCCGAGATGACTTTTTCCAATGAATGTTGATATCTGCAAGTGATGAATGCGCTGTATTTTCTCATGAGTTTTAGGAAGGCATTTTGTGACATCAAATTTACAAATAAAATATCATCTTTCGCCATGTAATTAAAGGGATTGTTATGTTAATAGATATTTTTAAGTCGATCATATATTTCTATGAGTTTTGTTGTAATACTCCGAATTTTGTGCTCATTTAATTTTTAGAATAGCAATTTAACTTTTCAAAATTTAGTATGGCCAAAAAATAAATTATTTATGGTTGCCAAATTTTACATGGTTGATTTATTAAAAGTTTTTCCAAATAATTTGTTAATTAGGGGTTTGGGATAAATGTCCATTTTACACCTAATTACTAAAGTTAAACATTGTTTCTCCAACTTGGCCAAAAATTGATGAAATATATATGCATGAGGTGTTTTAATTTAAGCATGAGGTGGCTAACTAATGCATGAAGTGTTTTGGATTTAAGAAAATGAAACCATGAGGCCTACACGTGTTGAATTTCTTGAAGAATCACCCAAAATTAATCATTTTTTTCACCTATAAATAGATGTGTTGCTGCCTTTTATTTCCCTTGCATGAAAAACAATTTATCACTTGTTTAAAAAAGGGCAGAAAACGTGAGGGAAGAAGAGGACTAGCCTAGCATTTCTCAATTCATTTTCAACCAAAATTTCTTCAAGTTTTATTGTAAGATACTTTCTATACTTAAGTGGTATGATTTCATAGTAATATTTATGCTTAAGCTATGCATGAAAAACCATAATATGAATGTGGTGGACAAGTCCACAAAGTTAGATGTCTATTTATGCCTTAAAACAAGTCTGAAGGGTACCGGCAAGCCAGAATGTGCAAGTATGTGTTTGATTGCATTCTTGTGTAGTATTAACATAATAAAATCCAAGCATGGTATCTTATTGAGTATTCTTCATACTCATAGTGTTCTATACTAAATTTTCAGATTCATAATTGTGGAGTTGGTGGAAGTCAGTCGGCAAAATCGATGATGGATCAATGACAAAATTATTTTACATCGAAGTTTCTGTTTTGTATGTTTTGTTTGACTACTTTCCACATGTTTTGCTTTTGTTATTATATAAAAACATGTATAAGACATGATGTAATATGATACTGGAAGTAAATTATGTAATTATATCTATCATGTTATGTTAAGAGACGTTTTTTTTGCTTTTACTTTCCCTTGCAAATGATAAAAAAGCAGAAATGGGACAGTTTTTGGATCAACTTCAACACGTTATTTTTGACTCCATAAACGTCCATTTGAGACTCTAAAAATATTACTGCGTTCCTCATTGATTTGTCTTAATATGGGCACAAGAATCACTTAATTTGGATATCTGTAGCCTTAGATATGAATTTCTAAACATTGAAGGGTCAAATCTGAAATTTCTGTTCAATACCTCACTGTTTTCAGTAAAACGCCCATATTATATGATCTTGGAAATTTTTTATATTTTAACATAGAAAACTACTTGAAAATATCTTTCTAATGTCGTAAATTTCATAGAAAACAGAGTTGGGATGAATTTTATAAAAATAGTCGAAGTTGCTGACCCAACTAACCGTTGCAGTGCAGAGTCCGTATATGTAAAGTATAATTTCTTGTCGACATGCGCTTCTGCGGGCCATTAAAATTTATGAGAGACATTTTACCAAGTTGAAAATAAGTTTCTAACATATAATACTTCTATTTAAGATTATTTACATGTACCAAAGGCAGAAGCTATTATGTTTAGTACGTGACACTGGAAACTTAAGTTCGGGGCGTCACATTTGTAAATGGTATTAAATGGAATCAATATATATTGCTTGCACATGGAATATATGATTCTTGTTATAGATAAATGTCTATTTCTGTGTATTGAGAAATATTATTGCTTGATTTTCTCTACAATGTATTTGACTAAAAAATGTGAGGATGTGTTCTAAATATAAAAGCATCACTCTCCCCATTAATACCAATTGATAAGTCCATAAGTTTTGTACTTGTTAGGGGACAAAAAAGGTAACTTATGCTTACCAAACTCAAGTTTCCCACCTTCTACATTGATTTTTGCTGTCATTATTCGTAATGTTAATGATGAGCTGATTCTAGATAGTGGCATGAGGGGTTTGGTATATGATTTATAAGCCGAATTCTTATTGCAGCTGGGGATGTTGGACTTCGTAGCCTATACAGCTTGCCATGGCTGACTCAGAAAATCAAATTTCTTCTTTGGTAGCTGGTTATTGAAACTATTTTGGTGGTGGAAAAATGCCAACTGTACGGCCAAACAAACGCTGACCTACTGACATTTTCCATATTTTATTTTATTTTATTTTATTTTTACTCTGTCACTCTACCTTCTCCGTTGACTTAAAAAATAATTTTATCGTTATGCAAAGTATTTTTGAATAATCTTTTATTTTCTAAAGTTTGTTATTGTATGTGCAAACCTTAATCTCAATGCTGCATTTGAGGGGAACTCTGTTTCCATTTTCTATTATTATTTATTTATTTTATGTTTCATCTTTGTTGTATTCCCCATGTAGCTCATCCATGGCTCGTTCAAGCTTATCGAATTAGATAAAGGAGTTAAGCTAATAAAAGATTGATGGATGAAATAACATACAAATAACAAAGTTAATCAAACTGAGCTCATTTTTAACTAAGCAAAAATAACTTGTTTGAGATTGGCTTAGAGATAAACAAGTCAATTTTATGATGTACTAAAGGCTCAACGGGTGAACTCGAACTTGGATCAATTCATGTGTGCTTCTATCCTTGTCACACTAGATGTTTTGTTTATTTATGTTTCAATTTTGTTGATAATTATCTCTTTTATGGTGGGTTTTTTCATAATTAATTCTGGTTTACGTTTTCCTCATTTGTCCTTTTTCCTATTGGCAAATTTTCATATTATCTATCCTTTGGGTTGAGTCAATGTTGGATGAGGAAAATTTTACATTGGAAGAGCTTCTAGATGAAGAAGAGATAATCTGAGAATGCAAATCACTAAATAGTCGCCTCATAAATTTGTATGGCATCTTTACTCTTCAGCTGCACGTTTTTGTTTATTAGTCTTGGCATCTATGTTATAAGTATTTTTTTTAATGAGTCATGGTTCCTTGGTAATCACACCTTTACTATGACCTACTGGCTACATCATTTATGAATCTTCAGATGATGTAGATAGCAAATGAATGTTCAGACTTCAAATTGTTTGAGCTTTCAAATCAAATTTATTTTTCCCCAAAATTGGTCTAATAAACATGAGGTATTTACTCGATTTTCTTGGTTGTTGATTAGTTACTGCAATAGGATAAGAAATCATGATCTATGTCCAAGATGAAGTATGGACACTGGATTAAACAAAAAAAAGTTGGAACTACTACATGTTCTTTGATTTCCAGTAGCAATCTTGAAACTCTCACCCAACGATCTTTCATTGCTTCTAGGTATGAGGTTAAGTAATCATTTTGAAACTATGTTTGATATCTAGGTCTTCGGGGCTTCAAGTCAAACATTAAGAAAATTATAGTTTGATTTGGTTCTTTTGCTAGGCTTAGATGACTTTATTCTGTCTATCTTTCTACTCGAATATTGTTTAGAAAATACAAATTATTTGACTTCATTGAGCCAAATAAATATTTTGGAACAGTCCAGCTAGTCTTTGTAATTCAAACAGCTTACTGCAAAATTATATAACTCTACTGTTTGTTGTCAAATTTCAATATGCGAAAATCAAGTTTATGGTGCTATGTAATTTATCTTTCCCTAACGTATTACATGTGTAAGAGTTATACAGATTGGTGATATTGGATGGGTTTCTTTACAGTTATTTTCCCTTCTTTGTGTTATAGACATCTATGCAGAATTTATGTAAATCAAGTTTAACAGCTGTGGACTATAATTGTATTGCACACTCTTTTCCTTGACTATCAATTGACCTTGTAAACTTCTAAAGGATTTTGGGGTAAAGGGGTTGAGGGGTGCGTTTTAGATTAGAGAAGACAGGGAGGTGTATGAAACCTTTTTAATCTTCTTTATCGTTATAGTGACAATCTGTCACGTCAAGTAGTAGTAACTCTTACATTGAAGGTGACTCAAATCTCAAACTCATGTTGAACCACTATAACTCTGTGGATTTGTTTTGTGTGTTTTTTTATAGCTCTTTGAGTTAGGGATTATAAATTGGACCCATAATAACTGTTGATTTCATTGCTTATATACAATTAAAGCAATTGATAAGAATTTCTGGATTCACGTACTTATTTGCCAAGACATTAACTATAATTAGATAATTTTTTATATTCATGATAACCCGAATGAACTCAAAAATAAAGGCTGTAAGCTTCTCTTGGAGTGCATCCCAGTTGCTCACTTAAGCTTCACTTATTGCTTTGGTGGATGTTATGCTGCTTGTTGCTTTCATGTGGAAGTCTGAGTCACATTGTGAGCAAAATCCAAAAGAAAGCATGCATAATACAAAAATCAAAATCATACTTTTGTTGATTGACCTTCCCCATGTTGAACTCTGTTACTTTGGCATAACACATGTTTTCTCCACTTGGTTTTGAGCCTATGATATCAAAAATGGAAATATAAATTGTGTGTTTCGTGAACAAATATGGATGCCAAAGTGAAATCCATGATCAAGCTCATTGAAAAAGTTGCTAATTCTCTGCAAGAAAGGCTGAAATGTACCATAAAAAATTGCCCCGAGTTGATGAGGTTAAAACAAGAACGTTTTGCAATAATATTATGTAATTCAATAGCAATTTTTGAGAATATGAATCTTTTTAAAAGTACCCTCATGCACCTTTACAAGAATAAATGACTACAAACGTGTGCACATGCATGTGTGGAAGATGAATTTCTCGAAAATTTACATATACTTATTTTTAACATCAACCAACCACCGTGCATTCAACCACCTAGTATTTGGAAAAGAACTTAACGCCATGTATAAAAAAATAAAGAAGGATATATGAATATTCCTACAAAGAATTACGATGAAGTTTGGTTATTATATATTTTTTTTTTCATTAACCATGAATATATGAATATATTTTTTTTCACTAACGCCAAAGTACATTTTAGGAAATCAAACAATTACACTGATCAAAGAAGCCATAAGTCAGGGGTAATCGTTTTTCTCTCATGGCCCTCCCCAAACCCTCATGTTACGATCTAATCCCTTTTCTTTTAATTATAATTTGATGCAGAACAACTCCACGACCATCTCCTCAGAGTGTAGTCTGCCAAACTTGCAATATGACCATAGTATTATGATATCATATTCATCTCCAAATTGTGTTCTACACAAATAATCTCTTCTTAGATGAAGAAGATAAATTACATCTCAATCAAACAACAACTTCCATCCACCTCTATCATATCTTTAGTGAGTTTCGATATCTGTATTGTGCATAGACTAATCAAACAACAATCAGAATGAGGAACTTACTTGTCCGTAGCTGCTGAATATACGAAGCAAGTAAATTGTATCAATATGGATTGTAAAAGATTGATAGAGTTATGCAAGCCCATTAATCTTCGCTTACATTGTGATCGATGTCAAAAACATAAATTGTTCTTCCAATATTATCTTCTCTTTCAGCTCTAAAAGTTCTACCTCTCATTCTCCTCCTGCCTTGGTTGTTGTGATTACTCTGGGAATACACAAACTTAAATTTTATGAGTCGTTCGAACAATAAACTAAAGTGGAAGAACAAGTATGATTGAAGATTTCAAATAAACCTCACTTCTACTAATTGAACTTACAAAAGAACCTTCCCTTTTTAATCTCATTGCATGTAATTTCTATCTATTCTTTCATTTCATCCCCCATTTCACATCACGTAGAAAGTCTCTCTCTCTCAATTCATAGAAGATGAGAGCTGAAGAGAATTTCTTCTATTAAGAATGTCACTATAGACAATAGCCTCCAGTAGGCATTATCCTCAATATTTACAGCTATGCTGTAGACATGTAAAGGACTGAAGAAAACACTCTGATATATTTTTGCTTCAAATGCAGCTTAATTTCATATAATATTCGTTGGGTAAGACAGCTTAATCTCTGGAATGTCACATAGCCATCTTGCATCTTATTAGAAAATCCACAAGTTAAGTATATTGCTTCGATTACATATACAAGGCTATACTGAATGTTCCCACAACACGATAATAATCTCTACCCTCTGAAGCTCCAAAGAAGCATACAAATCTCATTACTGCATTTTTTTTTTTTTAGAAAAAAAAAGAACAATTTCTGGTTTTCCTTTTTGACAGATGCCTGTAAAAGGATCCCAGCATCAGAATTCTTAAAACTCGTCCAAATGGTGCATAAAATTAAAATGAAGAGTACATGATGCCAAATTTACCATAAAAGTAATGTTTAAAAAATTGATCAGAAATTGCATAATCAGAGGAAATGAATTTGAACAGTACCATTCTATAAAATATTCCATCTTCTTCAACGATCCAACCCGTTTCATTACATAGAGCTTTAAGAACCTCTTTGTTATCATAGTGCTTGGGGAGCTTGTAACTACCGTACATCCTCAAGCCGACGAAGATCTGAGCAACGATTGCCCTCCGCCGCCTCTCTCCCCGCTTGTTGGTCTCTCTCTCCTTCCATGTTGGTAGTCTTATCTCCGAAAATGAGGGAATGGGGTTGTGCGTGAAAAGACAAATTAGGGTAAATTATTGTTTGAGAAGAGAGTGATCAAAATTTTCTAGCATTCATGCGTGATGAGTGAGAATTAGAAGAGAAACGAGGGAGTGGTTTTTCTGTGCTTGAGGGAGAAAATAAAAGGAAAAAAATTATAACTAAAAAAAAGGTGTTGAAATGATTCTGATTTTGTTGGAGAGCTGTCAATGGAAGGAAGAAGTAGTGAAAAATCATTCTAGGGCTTGTGTATTTTTGTAAAATAAATTAATTTTTTAATTATATTTTATTGTGAGTTGGATCTTTTGATGGACTGGATTCACTTTATTTTGGGTTAGACCCATTAAATTGCTATAATAAATAATGGCAACATGCAATGTACTTTGTTAAAAGATTAATGGTGACGCTCAAATACGCGTTGCTAAAATATTTAACGACAAAATCCAATGAAAGTTTCGAAAAAATTAATGACAATATTCATATGTGCATTGTTAAAACATTTAACGGCAACACTTTGCTAAAATATTAATGACAACATTCAAATGTATGTTGCCAAAATATCTAACGGCAATGCGCATTGCCTATTGCTAAGACATTAACAGCCATGCGCTAATACACCTTTTTGCAACGTTTGGGGGTCCATTTTTGTAAAAAAAAAAAAAAAAAAAAATTTTTTTTTTTTTTTTTTTTTTTTTTTTTTTTACAAAAATGGACCCCCAAACGTTGCAAAAAGGTGTATTAGCAACATTCGTTAAAAAAACATTGTCAAAACTCAATTTAGCGAATCAATGGTAACATACACTTGCTGAATGTTGCGATAAACCTTTTTTAACAACATGCAATTAATGGACGTTGTCTTTCACGTGTTGCAAAAGGCCTTTTTTCATATAGTGAATGTTCACAGAAATAAAATATAATGAATAAAAAATTTATAGAAAAATAAACTCGAAGTAAATTAAATTGAATTTTAAACGAAAACTCATTAACTCCGTTCATTGGACTTCACAAGAGCCCAGTTAACACTCCAAAACTCATCATCTTCCCAATACATTGTCTCTAACTCTCTCTCTCTGCAAATTTTGCTGCTGCCAATGCAAAGTCAGAGAAGCAAGACTCTCCTTCCGCCATCTTCATCCCTTTGCTGTCGTGTCCGAGTGTAAAATGAGATATCCGATTCATATCCTGTATCAGTGTTCATGTCATGTCGTGTTGACATTGATGCTTCTTTAGAGAGTCCGAGCAACACAGACCAAAATATAATTTTGTACGGCAAAAAGAAATAGATTCTTCATCTTTTATTGTCACTGCGTACTTATAGCCAGCACAGTGAATGTCGGCAAAGAAGCTAGTGAATCTTCTATGTCTCCGAAGTCTAGAATGACAACAATATCAAAGGTGCTCGAGGAAATATGCTTTCTCAATGGTGAAATGTGCCAAAAGTGAAAGATAAAAATTACTTTTTAGTTACTGTGATTTTGATAATCACACGATGGAGTTTTTCTACAAGCGTAATGGCTATCTTACTGATAGACAAATTAATTCTTTCAGAGAGAACCATTTCTCTTCAGACCATTCACAATCCAATAATCGCGCCATTGCATCTACTCCACTAATTACCCAAGAACATTACAAGAAATTTTATTTTCAAACTACCTAACATATTTCAGAGAGAATGCATTCACAACTAATGCATATTTAACTATTTAACTCTACACATCATTGCTAGATAGTAAATCTCCTCATGAAGTATTGTTCAAAAATCACCAGCATATCCCAATCTTAGTATCTTTAGATGTCTTACTTTTCTTTATAATGCTCATATAAAGCATATGTTTGATCGGAGTGACAAATTTGATATTCCTATGGTCAAAAGGGATGCTACATATACGACATAGAGATTTACACCGTTTATATGTCGTGATGTTATTTTCAGTGAGAGAATTTTTCCATTTCAAGATGTATCTTTCCCAACCACTTTTCACGTGTAGTTCCACTATCAATTGAAAGTCACTTCAAATTTGATTTAGAACCCAATAGAAAAAATAACCTATTTTCGGTAACTTGAAAGGCATATGTTGATGTCAAAATTAGCAAGGATAATTTTGAACCAACTTTAAGAAAAAAAGGCGATTGATGCTTAGAAAAGATCACAAAGATGTCATTTTAGTGTGATTGTGTCATAAGTCGTTATATGTATTCGCTCTACTTTTACAAGGGTCCTATTCAACTATTTATACATAGTTTCAGCCGAAATTACATCAAATCAACAACAGTGCTGAGCTCGGAACTCAGGTCGCCAAATTCTCTAGCGATTGGTCGATAAAGCCGATGGTTATGTGTCAATGTATTACCCAAGTAATGAAGACCTGTAAGGGGCTGGAGTTCGAGGACTTGGAATTGGTTGTTTCGAGCGGCGATGACGTCACCTGTGGCAAGTGTATCTGATTGATAGGGTGATGTGACAAAGGGTAATCATGATGTTTTAACTGAGGTGGGGTTAGCGAGCTGTTTATACTAGATCGAAGTTCGGATGTCAACAGTTACCCCTCAGGTCAACTCTACCGTATGGAGGGCTAACCTCAGTGATGCTTTCTCCAAGAAGTACATTTATTGCTGTGACAAGTGTCATCATTTGAGGTGGATGAGCTGTACGCCATTTATAAGTATCTTCTTCAGCAAGCTTGGCCAAAACTACGTCATTTTGTCTCCCAGACTTTTGGACCGTTGATATTTTCCTTCTATTTCTGGATGAACAGCTCAGATCGCACCCTCTCATCTTCCCTTTCTTTAAATTCATTTTTGGTCGATCATTTCTCTTCCTAGTTCGCTGGTTTTTCTTTCTCAAATTTTTGGACGATTTCCTAAGCTCATATTCCCATATTCGAGTGAGGTCGTTTTCCCAGTTCGTCTCCCAGGTATCCTTCTGTTCTTATCTGCTGCCTCCTTTCAGTTTGTGCTTCTTTTCCTAGTTTATACATTGTTCGGACGAGTCTAGAGTTCATTCCTGAGGCAACCAGCAGGAAGAGTCACTCTCCTTCTCGACGAGTTCGTCTTCTAGTTGTAGGGAAGTTTTTACCCCCATTCCTATTTTCGTAATTAACCTGACTGACTTAGGGCGTCCTGTGATGGACTTAGGACGTGAGGGTTCCAAGGGAGCAGGTAGATCCAGTAAGGATGTTGATGAGAGTAATTCTGGGGAGTGGGTGGCGAGTTCATAGAGGTCGATTGTGACAGGGGATGTGTTAGCCAGCTGGCGAGCTAAATACGCCATTCCTAGTTCAGTAGTTATGATAATACCAGAGCCATCTAACCGAGATGACACTCCTCTTGAGGGATGTGTTGCTCTGAACTCGGCTATCCTTCATGCTGGCCTTAGGCTTCATTTTCCTAGGGTGATTCATAAATTCCTTTCTTTTTGGGGCATAGCTCCCACGCAGTTATGCCCTAACGGGTGGCAAACCTTAATAGCCACCCTTATTCTGTGGAAACAAATGGGGAATCCCGAGCTAAGTGTCCAGCAGTTCGATTCTCTGTTTACTTTTAAGGAGGATGGGAAGAACTCGGGCTCGTGATACACAAGCGTTAGGCTCAGGACTGGAGGTTCTCTAGTGTTAGACACCCCTTCCTCAATTAAGAAATGGAAGGAATAATGGTTTTATATACAGGGGAGTGGTAGTTTCATTCTGCCGAGGTGAATAGGAAGGACGTGGTTCCCAGGCTCTATCATTCGTTATGTAAGTGTCTTTTTTAGGTTTTAGTCTTTTAGCAAGGCGTATGTTTGACGAAGTACTGACCTCGGTATTTTTCTTTGTGCAGATTACAAGAAGGAGACGTTAACTAAAGATACACAGAGACGAGCTAAGGTAATAAGATCATTACCTAAAAAGTAAAGGTCCTGTAAGTTTGTAATCTCAGATTCGAACTTATACCGGGCCAGATTGCTGCAAGTACGAGCTTCAAGTTCGGCTCCATCCAGTTCAGGTAATATTTTGATCTTCATTCGCAGTTTGTGATTTGTTTATGTATATACATTTTTTTTAGCGTTTCACTATTTCCTTAGATCATCAGGAAGAAATGCAGGGCTACAAGGCAACTAAGGCACGGCTGCGACTAAGAGAAAGAAGAGAGAAGTCTCAGAACGGATGGAGAGCCGTTCTAAAGAGGTGGAGGATGAGGTTCCATTGAAGAGGAACTGATCTACGGCCCCGGCATCACTGAGAGTTCCTGAGGTGGTGCCTTTGCCGAGCCCGAGCCTGTCGTCCCCTTCGTTGCCATCCCCAATTGCCCTTTCTGCTGTCGGGACCAGTTTTGCGAACTTGCAGGATTGGTGTCCAGATTTACAGAGATCGAGCTGGGAAAGTCTGGTGGGACACGGACCAGAAATATTTTTGGACTATCTCCGAGCTCCTTTTCCTTCCAGGGGAATGACTGCCGCACTCACTTCACCTTTGAGGGAGTCGACCAATCTACTTGCCCAGAGCTGGGGTGAGATAGAGCAGCGCTATTTGATCGAGATGCCCATTGGTAAGGCTTTGGTCACTGCTTAGCTCCATGGCCACCGATCAGTTTTATATATGATGGCAGTGGCAGATAAGGTATATATCTTACTTGATTTTTGATTAATTTTATAACTATTTTAATGACTTACTTAATTTTTGATTTTTGAAAAACAGGTGAAGTCCGAGCTGGACAAACTCATAGAGGCAAAAGATCAGGCCTTCAATCTGTACAATACCATGGAGGTTGAAAAAGCCCAGTTCGCTCTGAGGGAGAAGGAATATGAAGAGAAGCTAAACTAGATGGGGATCGAGCTGAACTCTAGGCTTGATGTCGAGGAGAGATTGATGGAGGAGATCAAGGCGTTGAAGGCCTCGGAGGAAGAGGTCAGAGCTCGGGCAAAAGAGGAGTGCGGCAAAGTCAGAGAGGCCATCCAGAAGGCATAAGAGGCCAATGAAAGGGTGAGGCAAGCCACATAAAGGGCTAAAGAGGCTAAGGCCAAGATTGATAGAGCGGTGGAGGCCTGGATTAAGTCCTCCGTCTACATGGTAGCCCTGGAGGAGTTGGTGGGGCACATCAAGAATGAGAGGCCTGATCTTGATATGGCCTTTATGGATGAGGCACTAGAGGGACAGAAGGAGGAGTTGCGGAGGTTGTCGGAGTCTGCTGGACTTCGGGTATTACTGGCAGCTCAGGATGTTAAAGATACTACCCCAGCCCCCCAAGACCCTTAGGCGATTAAAAACATTGATTTTTGGTATTTTAGTTTGTCAATTTGTTTTTGACTTGATATTGAACTTTGTTTTGACTGTTTATGACATTTTTTTGGAATGGATAATTGTTTATGTTCAGTACGGTTTTTCCTCACAGACTTAGCAAAAATTGTAAGAGCGTTACAATAGCATGTAGAATTATTTTGAATGAATTTTACTTAGTTGTGCAGTACTCGCTTTCCAAATCAGGCATATACATTGGGCATTTTTAGCTCATTCTGCATGTAGTACCACGTATGGCCTTAGCTCGTCCTGCGTGTAAAGCAGGGCTTTATAGATTCCATAGGAGGAATTTTCCACTAAGTATCGCAGCATCTACGACCTTAGATCGGCCTACGTATGGAGTAAGACTTTATGAGATTCCTTAGGCAAAATTTTCCACTAAATGTCGTAGCATATATGACCTTAGATCGGCCTACGTATAGAGCAGAGCTTTATGAGATTCCTTAGGAAGAATTTTTCACTAAGTGTCGCAGTACATACGACCTAAGATCGGCCTGCGTATGGAGCAGAGCTTTATGAGATTCCTTAGGAGGAATTTTTCACTAAGTTTCGCAGCACATACGACTTTAGATCGGCCTGCGTATGGAGCAGGGCTTTATGAGATTCTGACATATTGCTGAATAAAATGTTCAAAAATAGGAAGTCCCTTTTTATTGATGTGATTGACATTACAAGGGGGCTTTTTCCGTTCACTGATAGTATTGTTTAAGGTGTTCGGCATTCCAAGGATGGGTAAGGATCTACCCCCAAGTCTTCCAGTTCATATACCCCTTTTTGCAGGACCTTCGTTATCAGATAGGGACCTTCCCAATTCGGACCGAGGCATCTACTGCCGATCTCTCTTGTGGGGAGGAATACCTTTCGTAAGACGAGAGATCCTACCTCAAATTCTCTTTTTCGCACTTTTTGATTATATTATTTGGCGTTCCGCTGTTTGTAAACGGCATTCTTAAGTTCAACGTTGTTCCTTTTTTCCTCGGTTAGGTCGAGTTTCGTGCGAAGAGCTATGGGGTTCCTTTCTTCGTTGTAATCAGTTATGCGCAGCGAAGGAATTTTGATTTCTAGTGGGATCACGGCCTATATGTCAAAAGCCAGTGAGAACAGGGTTTCTCTTGTGCTTGTCCTTGCAGTAGTACGATAAGACCATAACACACTGCAGAGTTCTTCGGCCCATCCTCCTTTAAACAAGTCGAGTTTTACTTTCAATGTGTGCTTAATAATCTTGTTAATGGCTTCAACTTGGCCGTTTGCCTGTGGATGGTTTGGTGATGAGAAATGTTTCTTGATGCCGAGCTCTTCGCAAAAATCTGAAATTCGTACGTTGTCGAACTGTTTTTCATTATCCGTAACAATAGAATGAGGTATCCCGAACCTCCAGATCACTGATTTCCACAAAAAGTTGGTTGTTTTTTGTTCGGTGATGGTGGCAAAGGGCTCTGCCTCGACCCATTTAGTGAAGTAATCCACTGCGACGATAGCAAATTTTATCCCTCCTTTTCAATGGGCATAGGTCCAATTAGGTCAATCCCCCATTTTGCAAAGGGCCAAGGTGCTATTACTGAGTTTAGTTCGCGGGGTGGAGTATTTATGATGGGGGCGAGGCGCTGGCACTTATCGTATCTTTTAACAAATTCAAGGAAATCTCAGCTTATTGCAAGCCAAAAGTATCCTTGTTGTATGATCTTGTGAGCTAGTGAGAGTCCATCGGAATGGTTTCCACATATTTTTTCGTGAACGTCCTGCAGGGCGTGCTGAGCTTCCTTTTCGTTCAAGCACCTTAACAAGGGCGTGGAATATCCTCATCTGTATAGTATATTATCAATGAGAGTGTACCTGGCCAACCTTGTTCGGAGCTTTCTAGCCTCTGCAGAGTTTTCGAGATATTTTTCGATTTTCAGGTAAGCAATGATCTCGTCTTGCCAAGTTCGTTTGGGATCTATCATCATAAGGACCACTTTATCCAGTTCGGTGGACAGTAGGGATATTCTTCCTACAGGGATGCTATCAAACTCCTAAATTCCTTCATTGGTGGCTAGGCGGGCCAGTGCATTGGCATGATTGTTCTGAGATTGGGAAATTTGTTTGACCTGGGTGGTGTTGAATCTTTCAACTTCCTTTTTCATAACTCGTAGGTAGTTGTCCATCTTGTCTTCTTTTGCCATATATACACCATTGACCTGATTCACGATTAATTGGGAGTCACTGTGTAGGATTAGGTCTGAGATCCCTAGTCCTGAGGCCATCATTGCTCCAGCAATGAGAGATTCGTACTCAGCCTCATTATTTGAGGCTTTGAAGTCAAATGGCAAGGCTTCGCAAAAAATACAATGATCGGGGCTGATTAAAACAATGCTGGCTCCAGATCGTTCTCCGATGGATGAACCGTCGACATAAAGTTTCCAAGGGGTTTCTTTCTGCTGTTCTTCAATTGGGACATTGCAGAACTCAGAGACAAAGTCGACGAGTGCCTGGCCCTTTATGGAGGAACGAGGCATTATTTGATGTTGAATTGTCCGAGTTCTACTGCCCATTTTACCATCCGTCCAGAGGTGTCAAGCTTTTGTAGCGTTTACCTCAATAGAGAGTTGGTAGGGACCTCAATGGAGTGTTCCAAGAAATATGGCCTTAGTTTTCGCGCTGCCATCAGCAGGGTGAATGCCGATTTTTCTACAGGCGAATATCTAAGCTCGACTTCGTGAAGCGCTTTGCTTACGTAATAGACCGGATGTTGAACGCCATTTTCTTCTCAAGTTAGAATGGAACTAATGGTATGCTCTGAAACAGATAAATATACCTTCAGGGCCTCGCCTGCCTAAGGTTTTGAAACCACCAGAGGTCGGGCTAGTTTTCTCTTTAGCTCGTTAAAGGCATCCTGGCATTCTTTGGTCCATTCGAACTTCTTTCCTCCTCGTAACGTGTCGAAGAAGGGTTTGCAGTGGTCCGTAGATTTGGAGACAAACCAACTAAGGGCCGCAACCCTTCTAGTTAAACTTTGTACCTCTCTAGGTTTGGTTAGAGGCTTCATTTGGATGATAGCTCGTATTTTTTCAGGGTTTGCCTTGATTCCTTGATTGTTTACAATGTAACCTAGAAATCTTCCAGAACTGACCCCGAAAGTACATTTCCTCGGGTTCAACTTCATTCCATACTTCCTCAGTATATCAAACATTTCGGTTAGGTGTTGACAGTGGTCCTTGGCCTTGATGCTTTTGACCAGCATATCGTCAACATACACTTCCATTATCTTTCTGATCTGCTGGAAAAATATGGAATTCACAAGTTGCTGGTAGGTGGCACCAGCATTTTTGAGACCGAATGGCATTACTCTGTAGCAGTAAAGACCTCGATCAGTTACAAACGAGGTATGTTTCTGATTCAGGCCGTACATCGGTATCTGGTTGTACCCGAAATATGCGTCCATGAAGCTAAGTAGCTCATATCCGGTGGTGGCATCCACCATTTGATCTATTCTTGGCAATGGAAAGTTGTCTTTGGGGGCATGCTTTATTGAGATCGGTGAAATCTATACATACCCTCCAATCTCCGTTGTGCTTTTTCACAAGGATCGAATTCGAGACCCACTTCGGGTATTTGGCTTCACGGAGGAAACTGTTGTTCAACAGCTTTCGCACCTCTTTGTTGAGTACTTCATATCTTTCAGGGTTCAGAGGTCGTCATTTTTGCTGCTTTGGTCGAACTGTAGGATCCACCTGTAATTTGTGGCATGCAATATTAGGATCTATTCCTCTCATGTCACTGTGATCCCAGGCGAAGACATCGAGGTTCTCTTTAAGGAAAGCCACAATCTTGCTTCGGGTGGAGGGCTGCAACTCGCACCCAACTTTGAGCTCCTTTGTTTAGTCCTTGGCTCAGACTCGAGCTCCTTCTAGTTCCTCAACAAGTTCTCTGCCTTAGATCCTAGTCCGTGGGTCTAAGGGAATGAGTTCGGATTCCCATATGTTTGCCATATGTACTCCTAGGGAGCTGCGTTGATGGCTGGCATAGGTTTTCCATTGACATCTTTCAGCGAGCTCCTTGTTTCCTTTGCCTTCTCCCACACCATGGGGTGTGGAGAACTTGATAGAATAGTGATATATGGAAACTGTTGCTCTCAGGCTGAAGAGTAGGGGCTATCCCATCACAACGTCATAAGGGGAGGGGGTGTCGAACACCACGAACTCGGAGTTTGTCTTCAACTGCCGAGGTGCTGGTCCAGACTCAACTTTGAGTTTGATTGATCCTTTGGTAGAAGTCAAAGCTCCGCTAAAACTTAGGACCATATTTGGGTAAGGTCAAAGAAAGTTAGCAGAGACACCCATCCATTTAAGGGTGCGACTAAATAGGATGTTCAGAGAGCTTCCTATATCCACCAAGACTTTGGGGATGGTTACCCCGGCTACAGGCAATGAGATTACCATAACTCTGTGGTAAGGATGTGGATTCACCTCCTTCTCGTCAAAGGATAATTGCTCATCTGTGGCTTTTTTGATATTCTTTTCCGTTATGTCGATCTCCGAGAGATCTGCAATGATTGGTCTCTTTGGTCTGGCTTCCTCGACTTGTGTGTTCGTCCTATTTCTTAGCCTGTGGACTTGTGGCCTTGGCAGGTCGACGTTGCAGGCCCTTGCAGTGGCTTAATCTCCTTGGATAATTCCAGTCCCGTAAGGGGTGGGAAATTTCACGTAATAATGATAAATTGACATGACAGCCTTTAGTTCGTGCAAAATGGGCCATCCCAATATTTCATTGTAATTGGACGGTAAATTGACCACCACAAAATTCGTTAGGGTTCTTCTTTGGCGAGGAGCTTCACCTAGCTCCACAATAAGGACGATCTGACCTAGGGCTTCGATAGGATCCCTAGAAAATCCCTGTTGCTTCCTTGGATACTGTTGGAGGTAACGGACTGATATTTCCAACTGCCTCAAGGTTCGTGAGTACAGTATGTTGACCGAACTTCTATTGTCCACTAGAGTACGGTGGACTTTTACTCTAGCAACCGTCATTGTGACTACCAGGGCGTCACTCTGGCTTTGAAGGATTCCTTCAAAATCTTCTTTCGTGAACCAAAATGATTCAGGGTCTAAGCTAGTCTTAGGGGTTTAGTTCCAGTAGTTCGGTACGATTTTTGCACTTCGGGCTTGCCTTCGCCTGGCCCTTCTGGATCCTTCGATATACTGATTTTCGCCCACCATCATTTTGATTTCGGCATGTGGGAATGGGTTACGGTTGGGGATTGCCTGCTGGGCTCGTGTGGGAGCCCCCTGTAGTAGTGGCTGCTGCATCGTAGGTCGATCTGCTTCTTTTGGCTTGGCAACAAACTCCTGTGACTGACTTCTTTGAATTAAGGATTCAACTTCCTCTTTTAAGTCCCGGCAGTTATCAGTGTCATGTCCCATCGTCCTATGGTATCGGCAGTATTGTCCCTGGCGTTGTCTGGCCTGTCCATCCTTTAGGACTATAGGTTTGCGAAATGCTTCTTTTGTATTGGCTTGCGTGAATACCTCTTCCAAAGAGGCTTTGAGTGGGTGGTACTCCCAGAACTTGTATGGCTGAGCCCTGGGACATTCTCTTTCTCTATTGTCCTTCTTTCTTTCTGGTTGAGGACTGGGCTTGGTTTTTTTTCTTTCACCACATCAATGAGGTCAATTTCGCGTCTTGCTTCCTCTTGGTCAGAGGTTGCTTCTTCAACGCTTATGTATTTCTCAGCTCGATTTAGGAACTCGTGATAAGTCATTGGATCGTCCTCGTGTACTGACCACCAGAATCTCGTTTTGAGTCTTAGTCCTGCTAATACGGCCATGAATGCTGCATCGTCAGATATTTTTTCCACTTCCATGAATTGCTTGTTGAACCTACTCAGATAGCTTTTGAGGGATTCACTTCTTCCTTGCTTGATGCTCACTAGACATTCTTTGGGTGAAGTTCTAGCCTTGGAGCCCATAAACTAGGCTAAGAATGCCGTGGCCAGATCATTCCAATCTTTTACCGACCTTTCGTGTAGTCTTCTAAACCATTTTTGGGCTTTGTCTCTTAGAGTCAGGGGAAATGTCCGGCACATGATTGCGTTGCTTGCCCCTATAGTTCCATCTACGAGGTGTATTTGTCAAGGTGGCTGAGGGGATCCCTATCCCCTTCGTATGCGACGATCTGGGAGTGGTTTCATAAGGACATCCCAGTGAAGGGGGAATGTCGTTTGGTTTGGTAACCTTTAGTGCCACCTTTATTTTTAGCCTCCAGTTCGGCGATGCGTTTTTTAAGGGCGCTTAGTTCGGTTCTGTTTGTTCCAAAGAACGTTTCAGGTCGGTTTGTCCTTGCGTAGGAGTCAGCAAGTGATGGGTCCCCAATCTGTCAAACACACTTGCAGTCCTTCTCACCTCGGGTTCCTTGCTTTTGGTCTCATCGGTTTGGCTTCTTGATGATTCTCCTCTTGAAAAGTAGAGAGTCCTCCTAGCGGGGGGACACTTTGCCTTTGTCCTTATAGGGGATTCCACCTAGATATCTGGTGAGGACAAATGGGCTTGGCTCCTTTCCAGTCGTCCCACTGCATTTGTCAATTTTTCCAGGGCTTCCCTCATTGCGATCATTTGAGGGTCCTATCGTTGTGGAGAACTCAGTGGTATATTCGTTTCATGAGGGTGGATGTGAGATGGATTTCTGGAACTTGAGCTATGGCTCATGGCTCTTGAAATTTTTTGGAGCGAATGAAACTATTTTTCACAATTAGAGGCCCTCCTTCTAGCGCCAAATTGTTGATGTCAAAATTAGCAAGGATAATTTTGAACCAACTTTAAGAAAAAAAAGCAATTGATGCTTAGAAAAGATCACAAAGATATCATTTTAGTGTGATTATGTCATAAGTCGTTATATGAATTCGCTCTGCTTTTATAAGGGTCCTATTCGACTATTTATACATAGTTTCAGTCGAAATTACATCAAATCAGCAACAGTGCCGAGCTCGAAACTCAAGCGCCAAATTCTCCTGTGATTGGTCGATGAATCCAGTGGTCATGTGTCAATGTATTACCTAGGTAATGATGACTTGTAAGGGGCTGGAGTTCGAGAACTTGGAATTGATTGTTCCGGGCGGCGATGACGTCACCTGTGGTAAGTGTATCTGATTGATAGGGTGATGTGACGAGGGGTAATTATGATGTTTTTCTAAGATAATGGCGGGTAACTCCGACCTGGGGGTGTGGGCCGAACTTACGTTTAACTGAGATGAGGTTAGCGAGCTGTTTATACTATATCAGAGTTCGGATGTCAATAGCATACATGGCCTAATTTCCCCATTTAATTTTCTTTAAAAAAGAAGTAAATAGAGCAAAGGCCTAGCCCAAGAGAGAAACTTTGGTGGGGCGGTCGCACCATCCACGTGGTGAGACTGCCCAACACCGATGTGCCACCTCTACAGATGGCCCACACACCTTGGGAGTGTGTGGTGGCCTACCTGTCGAGGTAGCGCACATTGATGGGCGGTCGCACTGCCACGTGTTGCGACCACCCTACTTAAGTTTTTTCCCTAGCCCAGTGGGGTGCAATTGTCCCCACTGGCCTATCATAGGTCACCTTTGACTCACAATTTAAGCCCACTACAAGCCTCATTTTGGTAAGAAATATATTTTGCAATAGTGATTGTTTGGAGAATGTATTGTTAAAAAAAAAAAAAAAAAAATTCTCAGTTTATGCGTAAAATTATTTTATAGAAAAATATGTGTTTGAAAGTGAGTTTTGAAAAATAGGGGCCAAACATAGCTAAATAAGCAAACCATTAAATTATTGTCTGTAAAGTATTTTGACCTTTGAAGACGCATTTCCTTTTATATCCAAATATATTGAATGTATTATAACAAGCATTGATTAACTTCCTAAGTATTCTTGTGTAGTCTTGCAAAGAGTCAACACAGCAAATCAAGTAATTTTATCATGTCCACTTTATACGTTACAAATGAAATTCCACTTTTTAATATCACATGGACAAGTACATCTATAAATATCACTCTCTTGAAATCCTTCTTTCTTTATTAGCAATTGTCTTGTCTTTCTCTCTCTGTGTAATTCTCTCCATTATTAAAAACTAATTAATACAAAAGTGCATTTCTCATCATCATGTTCGAATTTGGCGAGTTTTGGACAAATAATGGTCAAAGCACTTCTATGGCTTCATATCACCCAGTGTTGCGTGAGATTCATGTGTTGCTGGTGGATCATGATTCTTGTTTTTTGATTTCTACTGCAAAAATGTTAGAGCTATGTTCATACAAAGGTAGACGTATTAAGAATTAATTTAACTTTCATAGAACATAATATCAATAGAAGCTAATGTGCTTTTCGATGTTCGATTCAATTTCCTTACATATATGTGGTTTAGATATGAAATGATGATATACATTTGGTTGGTTGAATTTCTTTTTTCTTCATTTTGAATTATCTTTCTATTTATTTATGGTTACACCTATTATTCTTTCTTCATACAACTTTGTTGAACGTTTCTTATTTGTTGCAATTTATTTACCCATTTGCTTGGTTCTCAAACCTCATTCGAATTATTCGATTGATATAGCAAATTATTCATACTTGCAAAGTTGTGAAAGGTTGAGTAGAGTAATACATCATTTCAAGGTTATTGTTTTTCATGCATACTAGCAAAGTTCTGATAGCATAATTACAGAAAGTATACGTCACCGAAGATAATCTCTTGGATGTAAGTTTTAATCACTGGGTTTGAATAATTATATAAAAATTTAAGTTTATATAGGCATAAAACTTATATTTACCATTGTACATCAGAATATGATACCATACATAATAACAACCTTGCCATTTTATGTTTTAATATGGTTTTCAATCATTTTTCTTGTCTGGTTCATTAATGTTTATAGAGCATCGTAATCTTTTACCCGCAGAAAAATATGTTTTATATCTTAATGCCTCCTTAATCGACAAATTATTTTAGTTTTTCTCTCAGATTAAACCACTTCAAGTTGATACCAAAAATTATCATGAACTTTTATGACATCTTAAGAAAGTTATACTTGTTTATTTAGTCAATTTTTTCAAAGAAAAGAAAAATCAAAGGGAAGTTGCTATAATAAAAAAAAAAAATTCGGGGGGGGGGGGGGGGGGGGGGGGGGGGAATAAAAGCTGTCTTACTCTTTTTGTCATGAATTTCTTTTTTATTAATTATTATAAGGTCTTCCATTTTCCAAACTTCACTTATAGCCATAGCCAGTCCAAGGCCGAGGCAATTGAGACCTACGCCTCAAGCCCAAAACCAAAGGAGGACTGATTTTGGTCCTCTTCTTCTTCTTATTTATTTTTAAATGGTTTAGGGAGTTAAAGGAAATTTTGGTTTTTCATTCGTTTTCCCTCCTGCATGTGACAGTGCGATCGACGATCCATTTTAATTTTATCAAGACAAGATCACAAATTTTTTGGGACAACTCTGGAGTCTGGATGTCATTTTAATTTTGTATTGTTTCTATAAATTCATAATGCTCAAATTTTTGCGTAAATAATCGAAAATATTATTGAATTTGCAAAATGGAAAATGGGAATTTGTTCAACACATCTTGATCCAAGAATGTGTGTCCTACTTGAACCTACAACGTTTGGTATATATTTATTATTTAGTATCCCCGACTGGCATAAGGCAGCAATAGGGAATTGTCTAATGATGAAATATTTATTTCAGACTTGTGAGTTGTGACGATGAAATTCTCAAGGGTGTGATTCCATAATTTTCGTTAAAATTTTACTTCTCAGATCAGCAATGGCTTGTCCTAACTTGTTATTGAATATGTTGAAAATGTTTGAAGCCTTATCAGCTTATATAATGGTGGTCTGGTCTACTTATTTGATTGACTATTATATGATCAATAATTGTACAGGCGCACATAGTAACAATATTGAAAACTCTAATTGTGAGATGATTGAGATATTTCGTAATTTCTTTTAGGTTAATCATTGGGCATTAAGTTGCATGATATATTCTTGAAATAATATATTTGTTTGTCATTTTAATATTAAATTTTAAGTTAACAATATGATGCAAGATATACCTTTGAATTTTGCATTTACGTTGATTTCGACGGGAGGGGCCCAATGTATAGACTTCGCCTCGAGCCCCAATGATCACAGGACCAGCCCTACTTACAGCTAATACAGCCAAATAATTTCTTTAATAAGAGGGTGTACCTTTTAGTTCTTTCTGTATTTTCCTTTTGACTAATTAGCTTTCCTACGTTGATTTTTTCAGTTTCCTGTGTTGAACTTGCGTCGACTGCTTTATCCATGCTTTCAAGTGGACAGTCACATTTTGATCTTGTCATGGCAAATATCGACTCTCCTGACTTACATGGATACAAACTCCTCGAACAAGCAATTAACATGGACATACCCATCATTTGTAAGGATTTCTTACACTAGCATTTGATCTTTTGTTTTAATGGATAGAAATACATGAACCTAATGGAATGACTTGGAATGATTCTTGCCGTCCGCTTTAGATTTGTTAGAAATTAGAACCCATATTCAATTATTAGATTTTATGGAAAAGAAAGAAACAAGTGTTCTTATCAATAAACTTAGCATCGAACAAATATCTTTTCTAATAAATATAAGCATTTCATATATTGATTTCCATCTAAATTTTGCGTTTTATTCAGTGATGTCAGTTGATGACAATGATTTCCTGGCAATGGGAGCTCTCAAAAATGGAGCTTTCCTCTCTATCAAGAAACCAGTTACAGTGGACATGTTACATTGCCTTTGGCAACATGTGCTGAGAGAGAGAATGAAGCTTTACAGAAAAATGGAAATAATTATGGGAATGGATGCCGCTAACCATCATATCGTTAAAGGAATTGGTGACGAGAGAAGCAACATGCAGAACAACAATTACACTGGAAAGAAGAACATATGTGGACAAAACAGTTTGGACAAAGAATTTGAATCGGAAAATCAAATAATCAACAATATCGTTAAGAGAAAAGTATGCACTGAGTGGACTCAGGATCTTCATGTAAAATTTATGGATGCTGTTGTGCAGCTTGGTGAAGGAAGTATATCTTTGTTCCCTTAATACCTTTTATAATTGGAACATTATGCAAATTTGCATCCACTATTATTTATACCTCTACTATATTATGTTTTTTTATGAGTGTATTCCTAAAAATATATAAGCAAGATAACACTAAAATATATTACATGTGGTGATCGAAAATAGGGTGTTTTCCTAAAGAGATTCTGGAGCTAATGAATGTTCCCGGCCTGACAAGAACACAGGTAGCAAGTCATCTTCAGGTTAGTTTTCTAGTTTAAGAAATTAATTTTTTATACATTGTACACAACTTATTTAATGATTTATTATGTAATATTAAATAGCATCACACCATATCTAAGAAAAAAGAAAAAAAAAGTTTGTTAATTGTTGTGATCTATCTTATACCCTTTTCGGGATTTTTGTCAAGTAGAAATGCCGGAACAACAATTGGCGAGCTCCTGAAGAGCGAAAATCTCAACAAAACAATTCTCCTGCGGACTCTATAAACATTGATGTATTGAGCCGAAAAAAGCCAAGAAGATTTGGGTCGATGCCTCCAAGTAAGAACACTCTGTTGATTAAAGAGCATCGTGAAACTGGTCAAAGTTCCAACATCTATATTGCAAATGAAAACCCAAATGATGGTGGACGAGGACATGAAAATATAAATATTGCACCAATAGTAGATTCCCATGAGCAATATCATGAGAACTTTGTGTGTGGTCAAAGTAATGCGAGTACGACCTCGAATTCTTCTTCAAACTCTAGATACCCATTGGATGATTTCTTTAGTTTTCCAGACAGGGATTGTCTGACTCAGAATTTTTCTGGTAAACAACAAGAAGCTGAAATGATAATGAATCAAAGACATTGCCAGAAAACTCTTCATTTCGACCAAGTTTATCATGAAGAGGTACCATGGTTAACATTCTTAATTTTTTTTAGTATGATAATATATGAAAAAGTAGGGAACAATGCTAAAACTTGTCAATTATAGTTTCAGTCCCATCAGAATTCAGCAGTGCCAAGTGTGGAAACCAGGAGCCTTGTGACTTCAGAGACGTCAAGCTTTGCAAGAGACTCTTCAGAAACCAGAGGAAAATAAATTGGATAATTCTGGAGTCCAATATTATTGAATAAGTATACGCATGCAATGACATTTTGCATACAGTGATATATCAAACCAGCTATATTTTTTCTTTCTTTTTCTTTTCGGGTACAAGAACATCAAACTATATAATACCCATTAAAGAGTAACGTGCAGGATGCTGCATATATATAAATGGGGTTTGTCTCTTTTTACTATTTCTGTTGGACATTTTGATCATTTATATTCTGCTATAGTTATGACAATCTTGTCAGCTATAATTTTGTTTATATGCGTATTTGGATAATTATCTATTTACATGAATAGATATTAATATTATCCATATATTTATTATATATCTAGAATGGAATTGTGATTGTTTAAGGCCATTTTCTATGCCTTATGGTGGCCAATTTCACAGCTTCTGCTTCCAGATTTTCATATTAATTGTTAGATAAATGGTACAATGGTGATGGCAATTGGCGTGACCATCACATGGTGGAGCGCTAGGGGCGGTGACCAACGGCTCATAATCGTGAAAATCACAAGTGTAGAATATCCCCAGTGAATGAAGTATCATTCAATCTAAGACGGTGTTGCACCCATCAATAAGAAAAATACTTATTGCTCAGGTTTAAAGCCAAATAGGGGGGCGCCACTGGGTCCCCCTATCTAGCCCTGGCTTTGAGCCTGGGCGTGCAGAACAACTGCATCAGTAAATCCTATCGCTACTTGATAATTTTTCTTTAAAATTATATAATCCAAATTAGCGGCGGAAATAACGACACTCTGTCGCTAATCATCAATGAAATTAACTCGTAGGTAATTTGCTACGGAAAATTTGTAGCTAATGTCGTTAATTAGCTACAGAAGTAATCATCGTTAAATACCAACGAATATTTTTCATCGCTACTTTACCAAAGGCCTATATAATTCGTGGCTTTCACTTTCGAATATACCGACAGGTGGATTCTTTTACTAAAAGGTATTACCAATGGATTTCTAACCATCAACAATGAATATTTCTGTCTCTAAATCCTCTTCTTTTTGTGGTGGCATTTATACCCAGGAATCCTTTAATTGCCCTTAAGTTGTACAAAACTAGCAAGCTTCATATTCTAGTACCTTTACATTTCGCACAGACGAGACTATTTCCCTTTGATTTTCAACCCTACAAAAATACCATAAGGGGTCCCCAGTTTACATTTCTAGAATGAAATTTTTTGCGCCTTAAACCATTTGTACAGCAAATGGTTTCACAGAATAGCTATAGATGTGAAACATGTGGGCGGACTCCACGTATTTAAAATATTGTCCAAAAATATCACTCACCCCCATGTTGTGTGTATTATGTAAAAATTCTATAAATCAATTTTCTGAACATGTAGACTCTCTCTTTTTTTGCTGCAATTTCCATCCCTATGAAAATGGTCGGAGAGGAAGCCTCTCGGCTCTGCTTATTTCCTCAGGGATGAAATTCCACAGTCTCAGTCTGGTTTCATGTTTCTCAACTTGAATTTTCTGTAGTCATTTTCTTTCATTCAACTTTCCTCACCTTTATTTGATAAACCACAGAAAACAAAGTTTTCATTACGCACCACTATCATTCTTTGCAACAAGGCAGGAGTTTTCCTAATCAAGCAAAAAAACACAAATTCCTCATTTATTAGTTGGAAATCACTCATAATCATTCAATATTAGGACCGAAATAAACCACACCAGGATGCCTTCTGCCTTTATTATCTCTCATGCATTGCTTCAATTTATGTTAATGGTTTCTATACTTTAGTTGGGATTATTCTGGTCTTTAGTTGTGCAAAGATTTTGTTGGGTAATTAACTCAAAAGTCAAAAGTTGGAAGACTTCTATTGTAAATAATAAAAAGTTAGTTAGTGTATGGAAGACTTCTAATTAAAGTTGAGAGCAGAATTCTTACAGAATTTGGTCTCCAATTTATAGTCGGCTTTGAAGTCTTGCGCATGAAGGAATCCTTGTAGAGTTAAAAGAGTTTGGTTTGAGTTTAAATTAAACTCTACTACTTGATTATTGATCCTACAAATAGTGGGTACATTTCATTCTTTTGGGTGTGGCTAGAGAGTTGATCTGAGAGAAAAATATTGTGAGCCTAGCATTTTAAGACTTTTCGTACATTGGGTCAAAAAGTAGGTGTGGTAAAGCTCGGATTTATTTTTTTTTCTTTGTAATACTTCGGGATTAGATTGATAAGTGAAATTCTATATGATTGTAACAATTTTTCATATAGTGAAAAGATTTAAAGGTCCGTTTAATTTATGCCTTATATTCTTTATTTTTGTTATTTGCTAATATTCTTCTGAACAACAAAATATCTTGTGGTTAAATAGGAATAAAGGGAATTGGCGTAAAATTTTCCAACATATTTAGGCTTCAATGTTGTTCTTCACAAGGAGGATTCTTTTTTTTTTAAATAAATAAATTGAAGACTTCGGAAATTGTTCCAAGTTCTCTCACCAACCAGTATTTTCAATAATTAGCAAGTTGCATTTGTATATGTGGTTTCGTTCTCATATATCAGCTTCATCTATAAAACTTATTTTACTTCCAGAAACCGAAATTCAGTTTTTTCAATTCATTACTCTCTTTCTTAATATTACATGAGGGATATATAAACCGGTGCAACAAGCAAATTGCTTGGTCAGTTGATGCGTAGGATAGGTGCTAGTGCCTCAATCAAGTTTAGGAAAATCCTACGAGTAGAATGTCACACCAAACCATGTATAGTTTTCTTCTGGAGAATATATATGTCGCTTTATCAAGTACAAGTATATATACACATTAAACAAAATTTCAGCTTCCCATGACAGGAGAAACTCAACAATCAAAGCAAAAGTAAGATTATTTCACCTGTATTTGAACACCAAAAGAGCCCAAGTTCTTATTTCTATGACACCAAAAAGTTTATGTTCACAAAAAATGCATATTCTTTTATTTCTCCATAAGGTAATTTTTAATTAGGTCTATATTTGTTTAATGGATATATAAATCCTAACACATCGTAAAATTTTGTATGTTTTCAAGAGGGACGGATCCAGGATTGGATCCAAGATCGGCTACAGAATTTCAAATTGAGCTACTACATGGAAAAAAAATTTATATATAAAAAAATTGGTTTTTTACCAAAAAAAAAAAAAAGAAAACCTTAAAAAATACTTGGGGGGAGGCGGGGGCTACAGCCCAACCCCCCTAAATCCGTCTCTGGTTTTCGATGTACTTTTACTTTAACAAGCCGTTAGCATTTTAATATGTGCCGAACCATTGATTCACCCAGTTAACAAATGATATTAATGAAAGTAGAAATTGTTTTAAAGTTAACTAGAAGTAGGTTACTATTCATCACGATACTGCTATGGACGTAAAGGTGTAAAGCCATTTCACGGACCTACCAAAACGAACGCACATGTGAAACAACTTGAACTATAATCATGAATAGTGAATACTGTTTATGATTTAGCATGTTGTACGTTTCCCACAATAGAAGAAAATTGTGAAAATATTGTCACTATCTACCTCCCAATTTACTAGACGAGAATATTCTTTTCTTTATTTTGTATTTGACTTTCCTTTTCAGTGTAGATATCCATATCTTTACAATCTATAGCATTATTTACCATGTAGCGTTCATTCGTTTTATATCTAACTTCTAATAAAAAGAGGAAACAGAGTCTACTATTGATGCAATAGCAACTTAATCCAATTTTACTATGTATGATGTCATTTTTTATTTTTCGTTTTGTTTATGTCAAACAAATATTCTTCCACACATCATGTCTCTAACATTAAAAAAATAATTATGTCAAACAAATGTTCTGTCACACATCATACCACTAGCGGTAAAAAAAATATTTTAGTAAATATAAACTGAAATGGCATTCTGTGCGACCACTGTCCTCACATAGTGTGGAGTAAAAAATAAAAAACAAAAAAAAACTTTCCGCATAGTGACTGTCACATGCGTTGCACGAATTTTGCATTTATCGTATTTTTATTAGTATATGAATTTTAGTTTTTTGAAAAGTTTTTGAAGCAATATCTAAAAATATTTCCATGATATAAGAAAATAATTGTAAATTATTTTTACAATTACATAATAGTATTGTGTTATCTAGAAAAAAATATACTTGTATATTTCATACTTGAATAAGAAATATACGAGATTATACAAATTATTTTGCTTGTATCCTTTGATAGTGTTAATATGATTGAGTTGAATGTGAAGATTACATTTCTAAATTGTGTAATTCAATACTGAAAAATTGAAGATTGAGCACTATATTCATATGCATTTATATTTTATGCTTCATATATATTTAATATTTATTTTATACTTATGTCGAAAAAATAAAAATCTGAAGTTTTTTTTTTAAATTTGATTTGGTAATTGAATGTATGATGTTCTGCATTCTCGGTATTTGTAAGTGCAAAAATCAGTATATAAAAATACAGTAAGCTGCAAATACGATAGATAATATATACGGTAAGTTGCAAATACGGGAAGCAACATATATGGTAAGCTGTAAATACAATAAGGTAAAAATACGGTAAGTTGTTTGAAAATACGTTAGGCTACAGATACGGTAAGTTGCAAATACGGTAGGCAGCATATATGGTAAGGTGCAAATATGGTAATTTGTTTGCAAATATGGTAGGCTGCAAATACGGCAGGCTACAAATAAGGTAAATTGCATATACGGTAAGCTGCATATTTGGGACCTATTCAAGCGTTGCCTCAATTAAACAATAATGGTTTGTTGATCTAAGAGAATCGTGTAACTGGTGAAGATTCAGATATCTATACTGAAAATGAAATGCTAAATGATGGTGGACAAAGACATAAAAACATAAGTATCACTCCAATCCTAAATTCCCACCAACAATATCATGAACACTTTCTGTCTGGTCCAAATAATGCCAGACCTATCTCAAATTATTCTTCTAACCCTACGGATCCACCCGAGGATTTCTTTAGTTTTCCAGACACCAAGTCATTTCCCATACTGAATAAGGATTACCATTTTTTCTGCTTTATCATTCCCATAGAAAGAATAGGGAAGTGTAAAAAAAGGGCTCTACCTTGAGGTCTTGTACTCCTTATAGTAAGCCTGGTTGGCATTAATTGTCTGTCTAACTCAGAATTTTTCTGGAATGCAACAAGGTTCTGGCATTAACATGAACCAAAGCACTTGCCAAAAAGTACTTCATTTTGACCATGTTTATCCTGAGCAAGTATAACGCTCCGGATTCCTTGTAATTTCAGTCTTAAAATTTTAATGTTAATATTGAAAAGTATAAAAGAAGAAAACACTAAAACTTGTCCACCATCTTTGATGGGTCAAGATTGGAGGTCACCAAGACTGTCGTGTACCACTGACCACGACAGTCATCGGACATAACAACGAGTTCTTTTATTAATATTTAACATTTAACAACTCAAATGCTCCACTAGAAGTAGTGGCGGGACTAGAAGCATCAATAGAAGAATTAGGTTGGAACTTTCGTTTTGTTTGAAAAAATCGTTCCATAATCTATATGAAAATTCAACATAAATCACATATTAAACTCAAATCATATATTAAACTGTCATTAAGTTTCAATTTCCAATTTCCAACACCAATTTATTATTTATCACAAATAACAAATTCCCCAATTTATTCTTTTCATTTATCCCAAAAAAATCAGGGCCCACAACTACAGCTTATCATATCATATATTCTCAAATTCATAAAATTCCAATTTTTATAAATCATAAACCTCAGCAATCATAGAGATAACTCATAAAACATAAATCATAACTCATAAAGTGATAAAACTAAAGTCTAAAAAAGGGGGGGGGGGGGGGGGGGGGGGGGGGGGGGGGAGGAGGCTCACGAGTCACGAAGACCGGAGAGACAATGTCGACAACGCTCATCGGCAATTGGCACAGCAGCAAGTAACAGGGCAGGGGTAGAGTTAGTGCGCAGAGGGAGGGAGGAAGTGAGAATGTGTGAGAGGGCTTGCTGGCTACTTCCTTTCTGCAATTGCTTAGTTTGTTATTTGAAATGCAACTGAGACCCGTTTCTTTCTATTTTTGGAAAAACGCAAATGAAAAATATGGTTGTTATGATCCCACAAAAAGATAGAAATTCAAATTTAATAATTTAATGTGATGAATAATAGTCATATTTTTCAACGAGGAAAAAATGGGAATAGTTGAATTTATAAACAATACAATTGTTAAAAGTATTAAACCATCAGCTTCGATCCAGTGGATTGGGTCAATTAAATTAAACAAGAGGCCTAAAAGAATGGGCCCATGATTTTAAAAAAAAATGGCCCAATCCGCTCCTTCATCTTTCGAACGCTTCCGTCCCTGACTCCCTTTGCCTACGCTTCAAGTATCATCTATGGCTTCCAACAATGACCGTAAATTTCGACGAAACCAACAGGTGTGGTCGCGCGTCTTCATTGAGTGGTGGCTCCACTAGGTTGGCCAAAAAAAATGAAAAATCGACCAAACTAATTGTTTCGCGCGGGTTAGTCGCTAACAATTAAAAAGGATCAGACGATTGTGTAAGGGACAAACCTCTTGAGACAAAGTCCCAAAAAGTGGTGTTCTTTTATTGACGATGACTTTACAATTGGAAACGAAAAACAACGTGCCTCCAAGGGGCGCAAGCACACGAGTTACTGAAAGGAAAGTGTTTAAGTCTAAAAGCTAAGGAAATGAAAATTACATATTTTCTGTTCGAGAGTTTTGGATTCGGTCGTTGCTTCTATATCCTTTCTCCCTTTTATACTTTATAGGCGATCCCTTTGTGATTAACTACTCTAAAAACTGCTTGATCGCCCTATAACTACCCACTTTCTTCGTAGTGGCCATTTTGTCATGAAAACTGCCTTTTAACTGCTGCCATTACCTTTCATCGTTTAACCGCTTTCGATTGAATTCCTTGAATCGTGGAACGTGATAGGGCTGCTTTAACAACTGCTTTGATAACTGCATTTCTTGATAACTACGACGCGTTATGTTTGTTGATACTTTGGGCGACTTGAAGGTTTGGGCGAGAAATAGAGTAACAGCTCTGGGCGACCGTATGACACTCTATTCGTTCAGATTCTGGGCGACTTGCAAACTTGGGCGATGGCGTCACCGCATTCTTGGGCCTCCTTATTTGGGCTTTCATCTTGATTTGTTCGATTGGACTTCGTTCTTTGGGCTATCTAATTTGGGGATCCTCCAATTGGGCTTTACTTCTTGGGTTGTTCATTTTGGGCTGAATTTTTATGTGTCAACAATTACCCCTCAATATGGCAGAATTAATAATAATTATTGAATTTTGCCATATTCACTTTGTGTTTCTAGCAACGTTCGAAATTCCCAAGAATTTCAATCATTGTTTCTTTCTATAACTTGAAAAGGTGCGTCGTTTTGCAAACCCTTATAAACCTCGAACACGTCATTTCACTGCTACCAAACCACGCCTCATATTTTCTGCGTCTCTTTCACGATTCACTGTTCATCTTTTGCTTCCTTGCTACGTAACCCTGACAAGCTTCGTTCCTTCTCCAATGGCTGCTTCACAATCTCAAGCTAGCGATTCTTTCAGTTTTGACGACTTTCAGAGACTTCTGAGTCGCCCATACATAACCCCAAGTTTTCTCGCACCTGCCGACGTTGGACGTAATGAGTTCTACTTGGGTCCTTTCTTCAACAATGCAGAGGCAGTTGAACAAGCGGCGGTGGGTTAACTGTTTCCTTGCACTCAAGGTCCTCCATTCCTGAATTCTTTACCGTTGGAGCCACTTCGCGAAAGAGGTATTCGCACTTGGCCTAAATCTGACGTAGCTTTTCGTAGGTGGCATGCTCGTCTTGTGGGTCATGGTCCTACTAAGGCACTTTTTGATAGCGCTAGGATTTCTGATTTGTTGGAAGTGTTTCCTTGCACTCAAGGTCCTCCATTCCTGAATTCTTTACCGTTGTAGCCACTTCGCGAAAGAGGTATTCGCACTTGGCCTAAATCTGACGTAGCTTTTCGTAGGTGGCATGCTCGTCTTGTGGGTCATGGTCCTACTAAGGCACTTTTTGATAGCGCTAGGATTTCTGATTTGTTGGAAATCTCTATTTGCCCCCTACTTTTGATTCAGCGCTCTTTCCGATTGCTTTGAGTTTTTGGTCCCCTGAGTATAACACCTTTATTTTCCCCCTTGGCCCCATGTCTATTACCTTAAGGGATGTTGGGGCCCTGGTGAATCTGCCACCTTTGGGCGATACCATTTTCCCAGGTATCTTAGTTTCTGGTGGCGCCCTAAAGTTTGGCAAAAACTACACCGATTCTTATTCAAGCCTGCAGACCCTCCACAATCATTCGAGCGCTGAGCCTACACATGCTGAGCGAGTGGCCTTTCTTTTAGTTTGGTTTTGTAAATATGTTTTGTGTGTGCCAAGTATAAAGCCTTCTCTGAGTTATTTACCTATAGCGCACGAAATGGCGCGTGGCAGGCCTTTGAATTTATGTTCTTTGTTTTTGGCTGCCCCTTATAGAGGTATGGCTTTTCTTCAAGCTCAATTAAAGAATGGTGCATCTCCCACTGGCAGTGGACCTCTTTGGTTCACTCAACTGTGGTTGAGATCCTATTTTCCATCGCTTGGTGCTCCATTCATTTCTCGTCCTTCTGCTAGCTGTTACGGGCTAGCTATGGAGCCCTTAACTCCTGTAAATATGTCCAGAAGGGACATTTTTTCCTTCTTTTATTCTTTAGATTCAATCTCTTCCTTTTTTCCTTTTCCTCCTTTTTTGACTCCAAATTATGTACATCCCCCTTCTACTATAGATAGCGCGAGCACCTCCCTGCTCATTTGGATCCAGTTTTTAACCGGGAGGGAGCTTTTCCATGATATCTTAACTGGGACCAATGCCAAAGCGGGAGTAGAAATTTATGCTCCCCAATTTTTTGCTCGTCAGCTTGGTTTTGGCCAAACTTGGCCTGTTCCTCTTTGCTATTCGCAGAACTTAATTGACCGTTTTCATACCATTAATAAGGCGGAGGCAGAGGCTATAAACGCTCGCAACCTCCATTTATCAAGCCACTTTTCATTGGCCCCTTTTAATTCTTGTCATGCTACTCACCCTCTTTTTGAACAACTCTGGCCATCGGTGAAGCGCAGATTATTTGCGACTGAGGCCAATCGTGCCTTTCATTCATTAGACCAACCGAGTATCTCTTCTCCTCCTCCTGTTTTGGTCACTCCTTTGTCTATTTGGAGCCCCTCTCCTTCTCGTCGCACTAAACCATCTGCTCGTCCATCTTCTTCCCTCCCCGCCAAGCCTACTACGGCCAAGAGTGCTCCAAGCCGCAAACGGCCAGCCTCAGCATCTCCCATTCTGGAGGATGATGTCGATGATGATGATGATGCCCCTCTTATTGTCAGGAGGAAGGTAATTAAATTGGCTTACTTACAAGTACATCTTTCAACACTTGAAACTTTTCTGCGTGCTGATGATCTTTTGGATTTCTCAGAAAAGTTCAGCCTCTCCTTTAAAGGCTTTGACATCGACAACTCCTGCTCCATCATCTTCTGTTGAGGGTACTTCATCCAAACCGGTTGATGAGGGGGCTACACTTAAAGAGACATCTTCAGTCCCAGAATCCTCATCACAACCCATGGATGAGCCACCTTCTTCCCAGGGCGTCAACCCCCCAAACATCGAAGCAGAAGGTAATTCAGTTTTTGATGTCTTACCTTTGCTCGTGCTATTGGTTTTTGATTTGTTGCCCTTGAGCTTTGCAAATACTCCTATGAGTCCGCCCGTTGTGGCAACATCTTCTCGCTCGGACAAGGGGAAGTCTTCACGAATGGATGAGTCGTTGGTGGCAAGCTTGGCTGAGGGCCCGCCATCTTCTACGATTGTTGACGAGGTAGTCTTTGCTTCATTTTTATTTCCACCTTGTTCGTTGTAGTGAGGATTTTTAATGTTGGTAATTTTCCTTACAGGATGCTGACAGAATTGTGCGTTCTATCCAGGACTTGTTCGCTTCCTGGGGGCAGGTCCAAATGCCTCGCCCTGCTCCATCTGATTGTCCTGCTACTTCTTCAGAAGAAGATTTGAAGTTCTTGAAGGAGTTGGTATTTGAGTATGTATCCTTCATGGATATGGACATTGGAAGGGCTAGTGCTGCCAGACATAAGGATGAACTTGAGCACCTGAGTGCGAAGTTGGAGCAAGCACTGACGCTTCCGTCGCTCAATCTTTCTGCCGACTTTAAAGCGACGTTGAAGGTCATTCACTCCGAGGTCCTTTCTATGCTGGCCAAGAATGCTGAACTAAAGGCGAAGCGTACTCAATATCTTCGAGCCGTAGCTGAGAAAAAGTCTTTGCACATGGAGATCAACAAGGCTAAGGACGAGTTGAAAGAAATCTCTTCCGAAGTCATGATTGAAGACTCTTTGATGGTTAACTTGGCTGCTCAGATGAGAGAACTTCAAGCTAAAATGGATGATTGCAGGGCGAGGATGGCTACTAAAAAGCGCAACGCCTCCCAGGGAATTGAGCGAACTAAGTCTTTGGTCAAACAGTACAAGAAATTGGAAGTTGATGATGATGACGTCACGGCTAAATTGAACATCACTTCCTCTCGACAGAAAGAGGATTGGAAAAAACTTAGGGAACGAATTCGTTCATTATGGGGTAGACTGTAATTAAGACATACAATGTCTTTTTTTTTTTTTTTTTTTGTAATTCGATTTTTCTCTTTGTAACTTTGTTCACTATTAATGAACATTAATTTCTTGTGCATTTATTTGATGTTTATTTTCTAATCATCAATTCTTTAAGCATTTAACTGCTTATTTACCTTGATGTCACCTTTGGTATGGGAGGTATAGGAAATATTTTCTGGCCAGCAGCGAAGTTCTTTCCTGCAAAATTCTTCCCATCGTCTCTTTGTTCTTCACAAGGAGTCAATGATGGAAGGCAATTTTTGGGTTGCTTGTGGGCCACTTTGCTTGCTGAGAGTGCTTCTCAGCTTGCCTGCTGAGAGTGTTTCTCAGCCTATTTGCTCGCCGTTGCAGCGATGCATTTAGGAAGGTGGTGAGGCCAGTACACCCTCTCACTCGTCAATCCCACCATTGCAGCGATGCATTTAGGAAGGTGGTGAGGCCAGTACACCCTCTTACTCGTCGATCCCACCATTACAGCAATGCATTTAGGAAGGCGGTGTGAAGCTTACTCAGCGATCGACTTGGAGATCGTCTTACTTTAGTTGTATTTTGTAACACGTCCATTATTTGTATCTTTTGTATTCTTGTAATGAACGTTTGGTAATAAAGAACTTTATTTGAACGTATTTCGCTCTGTCTTTATTATCTTTTGATCGTCCAGAATGTTTGGTTATGTTTTTACCTGTTCACATTCCCATAAAGAAGGAACATATTTTTTCAAATATTTGCCGTTAATGAATCTTACGTGCTAGGTGCCGTCTAAATCTTCCAAGTTGTACGCTCCATTAGGCAACACACTATTTATTTTGTATGGTCCTTTCCAATTGGGCGATCACTTCCCGTACTTTGGATCTTTGGTATCCAAAGGGAGTATCATTTTCCAAACTAGTTCACCCAGGCTGAACGACTTGGCTATGACTTTTTTATTATAAAACTTAGCCATTCTTTGCTTTTGAACTTGCAACCTATCTAAAATGTCCAACTTCAATTCGTCTAAACTCAATAAATTTTGAACTAGTGATTCGGCATACTCATCATCATTCAACTTATGTTGTAAGCACACTCGAATAGATTGCACGTTGATTTCCATAGGCAAAACTGCCTCCTGTCCATAAACAAGTTGGAAAGGAGTAATTTTGGTACTTGACCGAGGTGATGTTCTATAAGCCCATAAGGCCTTGTTCAAACATTCGTGCCAATTTCTGGCGTTTTCGTCTATCATCTTCCTGATGATATTTTTTAGAATCTTGTTAGAGGATTCTGTTTGTCCGTTGGATTGAGCGTAGTACGGTGTGGAGTTTACTAATTTAACCCCAAATTCGTTCAAAAATTTGTTCACTTGATCTCCATTCAAAGATGTTCCGTGATCTACCATTAAAGTTTGTGGAATTCCAAACCTATAAATGATGTGATCACGGATAAACTCTATAACATTCTTCTGGGTGATCTCTTTCAAAGGTACCGCTTCTACCCATTTGGTGAAATAGTCTGTTGCAACTATAACAAAAGTATGTTGCTTGGACGATGGGGGGTAGATTTTCCCTATTAGATCTATCGCCCAACCTTTGAACGGCCAAGGCTTAATAATATGTGCCATTTCTCGTGCTGGCGCCCTTTGTATTGGACCATGCTTTTGGCATGCTAAACAACTTTTTGCATACTGAACTCATAGTTCTCCCATCTTTGGCCAAAAATATCCACTCCTAATAATTAACCATCTCATCCTTTGGCCAGCTTGATGAGCTCCACATATCCCTTCGTGCACTTCAGCCATGATCGTCTTGGCTTCTTGCAAACTTACACACTTTAGTAATACACCATAAGAGCATTTCTTAAATAACTCTTCATCTATTAGTGTGTAATTCAGCGAACTAGCTTCGTTTTCTACTAATCCCTCCATTAGGTTTTTTAAGGAACCCTTTAATCTCTGTTCGCCAATCCACTGCATCTCCATCTTGTATACAGTGAAGTTCAGTTTTTCTCGCCCTTCTTTGAGTTACGGGCAATATGATTCTATACTCACAAGTAGATTTCCAATCCAAGACCTTTGAGTACCCTGAAGCCATTTGGGCTAACTCATTTGCCACGTCGTTATATATCCTATTAAAGCATTGAAGTTCTACTTGATCGAATTCCTCTAATAATTCTTGGGCGATCTCATATTGACTTATAATGGAATCACTTTGGCATTTAAAATCACCGATCAATTGATGTATCACCAATTGAGAATCGCCCTTAACGATCACATTTCTTACTCCCATATCTATCATTAGTTCTAGGCCTACAATCAAAGCTTCATATTCGGCCTGATTGTTGGTGCACATTCTGTCTAAGGTGAATGCAAACTTGTAGCAAATCCCTAAAGGATTAATTAATGCTACTCCTACTCCTGCACATTTAGAGGTTTTTGACCCATCGAAATACAATACCCAAGGTTTTAATTCGAACGAATTGATTTCTAATTCGATTTCTTCAGGCATGTCAAGGCATGGATGATCGGCTAGAAAGTTAGCCGAAGCCTGATTTTTGACTGCCTTTTGAGGTATATATTGTATTTCGAACTCTGATAAAACTAGTGTCCAAAGGCCTACCCTTTGGTGTAAAATAGGGCGTGAGAACATACACTTAACTAAATTTACTTTAGAAATTAAATAAACGATTACAGGCCGCAAATAAGCCCTTAATTTTGTACATGTGAAATACAGTGCAAGACATAATTTTTCAACAGCGGAGTAATTACATTCACATTTCGTTAACCGTCTACTTAAGTAGTAAATTGCCATTTCTTCATCAAATTGGTCTTCCTGTGCAACCATTCCAGCTATTGATTCTTTTTCAGCCGACACGTACACTTTCATCAGTCGTCCTTGGATTAGTGACACCAACACTGGTGGGCCTGATAGATATGTCTTCAGGCTTTCAAAAGCCTTTTGATGTTCTTCTTTCCAGACGAATTCGTCCTGATTTTTCAGCTTTAATAGCGGCGAAAAGACTTTAGTTCGCCCTGCACAGTTAGAAATAAAGCGTCTTAAAAAATTTACTTGGCCTAGAAATCTTTGCAACTCCTTTTTGTTGTTAGGTGGTTTGGCTTCTAAAATCGCCTTCGCTTTATTTTTATCAAGCTCAATCCCTCTCTTGTGTACTAAGAAACCAAGAAAGTTCCCTGCATTAACACCAAATGCACACTTCAAGGGATTCAACTTTAGTTTGTACTGCCTCATTCGTTCAAACGAGCATCTTAATTGTCCGAAATGGTCCTTTTCTTTAATGGACTTGACTACTATGTCGTCTACATACACCCCAACAAACTTGCCTATCATATCATGAAAGATTAAATTCATTGCCCTTTGATAAGTTGCCCCTGCATTTTTTAGGTCGAAAAGCATAACTACCCAATCAAAACATCCCAGAGACCCAGGGCATCTAAAGGCAGTTTTGTGTATGTCTTCTTCAGCTATATAAATTTTATTGTATCCTGAATACCCATCCATGAAAGAATACATGACATGTCCAGCAGTTGAATCTACTAAAGAATCCACCGTGGGCATTGGATACTCATCTTTGGGTGTAGCTATGTTTAAATTCCTAAAGTCTATACACACCCTTAGTTTACCATTCTTTTTTAGTACTGGCACAATATTCGACAACCATTCAACATATTTGGCTGTTCTTATAAAACCTGCTTTTAATAATCGCTCTATCTCTTTTTTAATCTCAGGGAGTACATCAGGAGCAAAACGCCTAGGAGGTTGCCTATGAGGTTTAAAATTAGGCTTAGTTGGTAACCTATGTTCCACCAAATTTCTATCTAAACCAGGCATTTGTTCATATTCCCAAGCAAAACAATCTTTGTACTCTTTTAACAAAGCGATTAATTCGTTACTAACCTCTTGGTCGAGCATCTGGCTGATGAACGTTGGGTGATCTTCTCCTTCATCGCCAATATTTACTTTGATCAGAGGGTCTTGTGCTTGAGCGTATCCAGGTTTGGCAATCCGCATCACTTCGTTGTCCAGTTCTTTTGTAAGTACTTCCTCTTCCAAACAATCCACCTTGTTCACTTCTCGACCAATACTTTGCTCTAACTCGAACACTGCCAACTTGTCCTTCAGCACTTTTAGGGCAGTCTCTTCCTTTGCTTTGTCATTGTATTCCTTGTTGAAAGCCATCAGTCTGGCTTTGAAGGCCTGAATGTCGGACATTTGCTTTCGTAATTTAAAGTCCATTCAAGACTCTTTAATTATCCTTTTGCCAATCACTGGCTCTTCCAGGGCCACTATATTTGGCCGCATTTGTTTGAACATTTCAGTGAGTGCATCCATTGAGAATTGTTCTTCGCTTTGTGCGACGACCTGAGTTTCTTCCCCGTCTTGCACTACTCTGACAGGTCCATAGTTTCCTTCGTACATGAACTTCTCCACCGAGTTTACTTCTACGACAAAAGGCCTATGATCGGCCTGTACTACCTCTGCTTCGCCTTTGTCATTCCAAAAAATATGGCATTGATGGAGCGACGAGGGTATACAGCGACTTTCGTGTATCCAATCCCTTCCCAGGAGCACGTTGTAACTAGTAGAACCATCTATTACAAAGAAGACAGTGGTCCTAGTAGTCGTACCTATAGTTATGTCTAATGGCATAACTCCCTTAGCGAAGTTGCTCCTCCATTGAAGCTAGTAAGGATGACTTCTGTAGGGATCATGTCACCCTCTGTTTTTGCGAACTTTCTCATCATCCTACTTGGAATCGTGTTTATAGCTGCTCCATTGTCGACAAACACTTTTGCCACTGGAACGCCGTTGACTAGAGCTTTAACGTACAACGGCCTCAAGTGTTTAGTCAATTTCATGGCTGGACGTTTAAAAATAACCTTTTCGGCAGCCTCTATTTCTACCTCTTGTTTGTTTTCTGTTGAATTATCCCCTTGTGACAAGTCGACTTGCAGTATGTCACGCTGATCCTCTGTCCTCTAAACTTCCTTCTTACTTTTTTCTAATACTTCCTCGTCGGTTATCCAACCTGTGGAAGGGGGCATTATCCTTGGAGGTGACCCATATTTTTCAGAGCGAGGCACTCTCTTCTTCCTTTTGGGTGTCCCGTACAGTACGTAGAAATCGAAAGGTCGCCCAGATGGCTCCCCCAACAAGTCTACTTCGCGAACTCCCTCTTGATGTAGTTGCTTAAACAGAGTATTGCGCGATACTCCTCTCTTTTTCCTTTCTGCTTCTAGATCGATTTCTTCTTCAATGTCCGTCATCCCATCGTCTTCTTCGTCGTTGTAAGCCTCTCCAGAAGTCTGGCCTTCTTCACATATCAACATGCAGGCTTCTCCTTCGTTGTCCTCCCCCTCTTCTTTCTTTTCCTTATTCTTGAATTCATTGGCCAGTAGGTAATTATTGGCCACAACAGGAGGCAACGTACCGAATTGGATAGCAAGGGGCTGATCTGGATCTTCCTCATCCCTCTTGTCCCTCTCAAACCTTGATCTCCCAGAAGAGGTTTCTGGCAGTTTCTTCATTGATTCATCTATACCGGTCTCTTCACTATCTTTGAGGACATTTTGATTGGCTACCTTGAGTAGTATAGGCGCTTTAGGATGTGGCATTCCTTGTTGCTGCCTCATCATCCGTCCGTAGTTTCGTTGGAAACGCCTTTGTTGGGTCCTAGTCATCTCATCGAAGGGTATTGCCCTTCCTGCAGTATACTGGAATGAATGCCATACATTTGGCCTGCGAGGTTGCGGCCTAAATGTTCTTCCAGCATCTGCTGGTCTGAACTACCTTTCAAAAGACGGTCCTCTATACCTCTACCAGACTGAACGTTTGGGAAGAAAACAGGGCGATGAGGATGCTGCCATGTCTCTGGTTTCTCCGTGTTTCCATTTACTTCCCTTTTACACCTTGCACACAGGACGTCTTCGTCCTTTTTTGGTTCTTTTCCTTTGATTCGTTCAAAGACGCTGGGATGTGATCTAGGATCTTCTTCTCCGTCATCTATGACTAACTTGAATTTTGGTAACTTGTTCTTGAATCCAGATGTTGCCATGTTTACTCCAAGTGGCTGTGGGAAAGGATTCTCGTCCACTGCCATCTTTTTCTTATCATCGAACGTAATTCGTCCTGATTCAATAGCATCCTGCAATACATGACGGAAAACCAAGCAATTGTTAGTCAAATGTGACCATGCATTATGCCATTTACAATATTTTTTACCCTTAATTTGTTCAGGGTTTGGCAATTTGTGCTTATCGCTCAATCTTATCTGCTTATCCCTATATAATTTGTCGAATATAAGGTCAGCTTTGGTCACATCGAACGAGAACGTTCTAGCCTTTATGTTTCCATCCTTTATAGGCTCATCTTTGCCCGATGGTCTAGGCTTGGTCATTATGGGACAAGTATATGTATCCCCTTTGACCAATTCGGCCAAACACATTTCGGCCTGATCGTATGACTCGTTGTCGATGGTATGAACATTAAAATTTAGGTCTTTGTAATAAGTCCCTTTACTAGAATTTTTCATTTCTTCTTCTTCTCTTATCAATCGCTCATACCTAATCACATTTGCACTCAACTGGAAAAGGTCAGGGAATTCTTTATCCTGGAACTTCTTTTTTAAATCAAAGCTCAAGCAGCCTGGAGCGATTTTGAAAAATTCTTTTTCGGGCAGAGGTACAAAACACTTGCTTCTTGCTGTCTTGAACCTTTGGAGAAAACTTTCTGCCCATTCATTTGGCATTTGACGTAAATTCGCCAAATCGGCTAAAGTGACTTCAGACTCAGTTTTATAAAACTGAGCGTGAAACAACTGTTCCAATTGTTGCCATGTTTGAATAGAGTTCGTTGGCAAGTTGATGAATCAGGAGAAGGCTACTCCTGTTAACGAACTAGGGAAAAGTCTCATTTTATGGTAATCAGTTACATCACCACTTTGCAATGTGAATCGCCCTATGTGTTCTAGAGTAGACACCTCTCCTAAACCAGTAAACAGTGAGAATTCTGGCACTTTGTATCCTCTAGGCCATGGATATGCTTGATCTACCCAATCAGGATATGGCTTTGTGTACGTCGGCCTAATGACGGGACGCACCCCAAAAGCCATCTGATCCTGTACGATTTCCATAATCTGGTTCCTCAACATGACGTTGGGGTCATATGGAATTCTTACAGGTTGGTTAACCAGTTGGTTTGCGTGAGGCCTGATGTTTGGTCCTTGATTGGCAACGAAATTACCATGATTAGGACCATTACCATTAGCTTGAACATCTACTCCCTCATTACCATGTGGGATATTCTGTCCATTGTTTAAGACATTATCTCTCATGTTTGGATTACCCCCCCAAGTTAGGCGTACCACTACCATTGCTTTGATTTGGTACTGTAGTACCTCCTTGGTTTGAAGTAGAGGGACCAGAAAGTGGTTCTACCCCTTGACTCAGATTGGAGACTGAAGGATTATGTCCTACAATCGTCCTAGTTTGAAAGTGACTTGTAAGAGGTATAGCCGGTTGACATATTTGGCCCACTAACTTGTTCATTGTTTCATTCAACGTCTTTAGTTGTTTGGCCATGTTGTCATAGTGTACATTCCCATTTTGTGTAAATCTTTCCATATTATGAATACTTCGAAGATTTACCTGTTCAACGACGTCTTGCGTGAGTTCTCCGAGTAATGCACGCATAGTTCGAGGACTCAACTCCGTCATTGGTTCGTAACGACTGTTACTGCTCTGATTTTGTCCATCTGTTCGTGGAGAGACATGCTGCTCCTCATATCGCTCGATTACAGACTGGATTCCTCCCTGACTTGCTGCTTCCTTATCGGATCTCTGAGGCATATTGTTTCCCCTTTTGTACTTTCAACACCTAACACCACTGTCCCACTGGGCGTGCCAAATTGTTTCGCGCGGGTTAGTCGCTAACAATTAAAAAGGATCAGACGATTGTGTAAGGGACAAACCTCTTGGGACAAATTCCCAAAAAGGGGTGTTCTTTTATTGGCGATGACTTTACAATTGGAAACGAAAAATAACGTGCCTCCAAGGGGCGCAAGCACACGAGTTACTGAAAGGAAAGTGTTTAAGTCTAAAAACTAAGGAAATGAAAATTACATATTCTCTGTTCGAGAGTTTTGGATTCGGTCATTGCTTCTATGTCCTTTCTCCCTTTTATACTTCATAGGCAATCCCTTTGTGATTAACTACTCTAAAAACTGCTTGATCGCCCTATAACTACCCACTTTCTTCGTAGTGACCATTTTGTCATGAAAACTGCCTTTTAACTACTGCCATTACCTTTCATCGTTCAACCGCTTTCGATTGAATTCCTTGAATCGTGGAACGTGATAGGGCTGCTTTAACAACTGCTTTGATAACTGCATTTCTTGATAACTACGACGCGTTATGTTTGTTGATACTTTGGGCGACTTGAAGGTTTGGGCGAGAAATAGAGTAACAGCTCTGGGCGACCGTTTGACACTCTATTCGTTCAGATTCTGGGCGACTTGCAAACTTGGGCGATGACGTCACCGCATTCTTGTGCCTTCACCTTGATTTGTTCGATTGGACTTCGTTCTTTGGGCTATCTAATTTGGGGATCCTCCAATTGGGCTTTACTTCTTAGGTTGTTCATTTTGGGCTGAATTTTTATGTGTCAACACTAATCAAATAAAATCGACTTGGATCAGTTTGGGTCGGTTTAACACATGTAATTAGTTTGGCCTGAATTTCTTTTTTTTTTTTAAACGAAAATCATGGTGGATAGATTTAGCCATGGCTTGAAGCTTTAATCGAATTGACCCAACTCACTTACATATTTATCTCTTTTTTTAAAGAAAAATAAAAGTCAAAAGATAATACATAATCTCATAACTATATCTTGATTTCTTCTAATCTATGATATTGCCAGTAGGTAATGGCACTCAAAATTTTCTTTCACAAGCACATTATGTTACACTTAGCCTTTTTTTTCTATTTAGACAGTCTGACTACATAATGCATAAAAAAATCTAAATTCTTATGTTTATAGTCAATATGTCTCTATTAACCTGATTTTCTTTGTTAGTCAATAGCTCTTGTAATATAAGTTATTTAATTATTTCAGTTCTTGTAATCTAAATGGATCCAAAACTTGGATAATTTTTTTTTTTTAAAGAAAAAAATTCAACATACGCACATGCGAAGTGACGTTTTGCATAGGACAATAAATCAAACAAGCTATTGTTTTTCTTTACCTTTTTAAGGTACAAGTACCTCAAATTATATAATACCCCTTGATGGAGTAACATGGATGCTGCACATTTGGTTTTCTGTTTTTACTATATAATACCCATATTTGAATACTTCAATTACCTATTTACATGAATTGATATTGATGATATAGATATATTTAGAATGGGACCCGCAAGTATACGGTATCGTAGCCAAGTAATAGAGTAATGATATATAATATGTACTTAATCTAGTTCTAATTAATGTTAACTCTAATTAAGTAGCCAATTTGTGAATTGTTATTTTTTAATTAGTTATCTAACTAAATTAATTAGCAACTGCGAATTGTTTGTAAAATCGATTATAATTAGTGCTAAGACTTCAAAACTCCTTTATTAATTCATTTTAATAAACTCAAAATTATGACGATACTTATTCATTCCTGTTGATCAATGTTACTATTATGTTTAATAGATTCTCTAGAGTAGAAATAAAATATATCCTAATATGTTATCTTCCTATATTTCTATGAAGAATATAAACATGAAAAAGTGCATTACAAACACTAGAACACCTATTGAAATCATGCAAGATATAGAAGTATATCTCTATCTCCTGTAGGACCTCATAACAATTGTTATAACGTGCTATATTCCTTAATATTTCTCTATCCCCTGTAGGACCTCATAACAATTGTTATAACGTGCTATATTCCTTAGTATTTCTCTCAAATATTGTAGAAATCACACATCAATTCCATTAGGGATCAATTAACTGAAAAGCCTTAAATAGTATAAGAATCATCCAAGATAAATAAACATCTAACGTCAAAGTCTTAAAATTAGTATTAATACTTCACATTAAAGAGTTCATCTATGTTCTAGTCATGAAAATTTAGCTAAGCATTACAGAAGTTACAAGAAGTTATGATGAAATAATGAGACATCGCCCGAATTTGAGTAACATGAAGAAAAGCATTCAAGCCTCATTGTTGAGTGTCCAATTACACTTTCTTCTTCTTTGCCCAAAAATTACGAAATAATCTTCAGAATATGGATTCATTGAATCTTACCTCTTGATTCCTCTCTAAAGTATTATTTTTTGGCTCTCTCCTTACAAGAATGTATGTAATGTATGTTACGAGAGATCCTTCTAATTGTTATGATGATTGGTGTTTATAGAGCCAAAATTTAGGTCGAAATCGTATTTCAATTTGTTTTCAAAATGAGTTTAAGAAAAAATTGAGTTGTGACCAAATTACCAATATTTAGGTTGTGCAATCGTACAGCCTATTGGCATGCAATCACATAGCCAAAGAATTCAGTGTATTGAAAATTATGATTAAGCGGATGCAGTTTTTGCTTCTTCAATCTGGTCTCCAACTTTCCATCTTGGTTTGGCTTAAGTCCTTTTTATGTGCAATTTTAGACATTCATCTATTAAGTTCACCAAGTTATATTCATGTCTTGTCCATTCATCATGCATTGTTTAGATCAAATTTTGAAGATTCAAGATATAGTCCCTGAACTTTAGAATCCTTCATTTTTCGCCCTTCATTGGTTGGTTTCACTTCATTTCATCAAAATTCATCCAAACTTGAGTTTATCCTACAATAAGCAGTATTTAATCAAATTAAGTAGTAATTTCATCAATTTAACTCTCAAATATCCATTTTAACAATCTAAATAAGTAGAGAAATCACACCTATCAAATACCTAAATTTGTTCGTCCCGAATAAAATTAGCTGCTGCTACTACCATTACTACACCCATCCACCCACGCACAAATAAGTAAATAACAGTTACATAGCTTGTCATCTACCCTCACAGTTTTAAATCATTTGACCAATTCATAAATTACTTTAAAATATGTTACTTCCAAGATATGCTACTAGCATTAATTCATCCAACTATCAAATGTTAAATCGATATGTGTGTACATAGTCAATCCAATCATAATAAATTTTAAAGTTGGTTATTTTACAGCCTTGTCAAATATTTTCTTTCTTCTCTCGTAAAATTCACACACACATCCAGGCCTTTTTTTTTAGTTTTACTTTTGGGTTATTTAGTCTAAAGGTTGAATTCTCATCATTCATTCCTTTTCTTTTGAAGTTCGGTTAGGTTTAAACAATGAAAGTTACTATTTTGATTTGTGATGTTTCTTTGTAGATTTGAGTGTTTCAACCTCCAAACTTCATTCATTTATGCATGCTGAAAAGAACTTTTCTCTTGGGGTAATAATTGCGATTTTGATGACCGTAACCGAAGTTATGGTCAGTGAACAGAACTTTCTCTCTCTAGCCTAAAAAGCTCTCCCCTCTCTCTAGAATGGGAGAAAACCACCAAAACTCCAATAAACTCGATCCACCACCAAAACCACCGGATTGCAGCACTCCAAGTGGTGGAAAATCATCACCAACAACCACCCAAACATCTCCTATAATACCAATTTCAGATTCATCAACCAACTCAATAGATCTAAGTTTGAAAAATCATGGCACGAATCCCAATGTCATCGAAACGCCCACTTCTGATCAGAATTTGGATATGGGACCACCACCAATGAACTCAGAAGGCCCAAAAACCCCTGGGGTGGTGTCCTTGATGTCCGATTTCGCCGGAATTGAAACTTTGGAAAAAGTGCAGCCGAAAACTGATTTAGGAATTAATTCTCGTACGATGGTCCAACAGGGACACGCGCTAGATATTCAGAATGCCCATGAAATGGCAAACCTTCGGTTAAAAAATCACGACAATCGGAGGTCGGACGCTCCTGTTATGGCACCAAACGTAAACGGGCAGTTTGTCGAAAAATCGCGATTTCCGGCCTCTACGGTTCTCACCTCAGGAAACGCGCCTGACCACGTTATTCAGCGTGAAATTCTGCACATGACTATTGAAAATCAAAAAATTCTGCCTCCGGTTGATTTTGGCCGGAAAACGGAGCCGCTAGCGGCCGGCCGGCGGCGTTCCCGTGGTCCTCCGGCAATTTTTGATCAAAATGTTCTTCCGGTTAATCTGAATCCATTTTCGTCATCGATTTTTCCACATGAGGCCCAGACAGTGCTCAATCAGGGCCGAAAGACCTATGCTACTGCAGTTTCTGGCCGTCCGGGCCTATCTCAAGCTGAACGGAGTTCACGGAAGTCGTTTGCATCGGTTATACATGGTATAGATGACTCTTCCACTGCTGGGCTTGCTACTAAAGAACCCTTTATACATATGGGTGAGCCGGCAATAGTTTTGACTGAGTCTGAGGAGGCTATACTCGCTAATCCTTACAAGTATACACTTGTGGGGAAATTTCCACATCGCAAGCCAACCATTAGGAAGGTACGTGAGATTTTTTCTAAGTTTGGGTTCCATGGTTGTTTCGAGGTGGGACTGATTGACACAACACACATTCTTATACACCTTACACATGAGGAGGATTACAGCAGGCTTTTTCTTAAACCTTCATGGTATATTGATGGTTGTCCGATGAGAGTCCTTAAGTGGACATGTGACTTTACACCTGAGCAAGAGACTCCGATAGTTCCTGTATGGGTATCGTTCCCTCTGCTTCCAGTACATTTACGTACGAAGGGGGTCCTTTTCGCCTTATCTGGGGCAATAGGAATGCCCTTGAGAATTGATGAGGCCACCACCGACTTGAGACGACCTAGTGAGGCAAGGGTGTGTATTGAGGTGAATTTGGAGCATAAGTTGCCCGACAGGGTTTGGATTGAGCGTGCTGGTAACCGTGGCTTCTGGCAGACAGTTATCTATGAGAAGCGGCCAATTTTTTGCTTCTCTTGTAAACACTTGGGTCATTCTTATGATCAGTGTACTACAGTTCCTCCTCCTCCTCCTGCAGTTGTTGCGCACCCCCCTGTTCGGCCCCCTATTACTAGGACTGATAAGGATAAGGGCAAGGTGACGTTTGTGGAGCCAAAGAAGCAGTGGGTACCAGTTTCAGCAGTGCCTTCTGTACTTCCCACTACTACTACAGCAGTTGTGACAGAGTCAGAATCTGCATCGACAGTTCCTACCTCTACTTGTATCACAGTTGATCCAGAGGTACCTCTGTATATTCATTCAGTTGCTGAGCCTACTCCAAATGCTCCTATCGAGGTACCCACTTCTCCTATTATTACTTCCATAGCTCCTATTCCCACAGCTACTACTGATGTACCCCCTGAGCCGACGCATATGAGTTCTCCACCATTGAAGACACACACAGATGGTACTCAGTCAGCGTAGGGATCAGGTATCGGGAAAGTTCCTCAAACCACTCTTGCACAGGGGTTGTTGGCTGAGATCAGCTCAGAGCGACATGGTGTCAAGCATATGCTGATTGATCACTTTAAGAAGGACTATGGAATGAAAGTTGGATCTACCATGAGATTTGCTATTGAGGACTTGGTTTTTAAGCTCTTTGGAGAGGGACCTTCTGTGAGTAAGACTCCTACGCATACACCTTCACCTAGTCCTTCTATCACAGCTCCTACACACAATAAGGTGAAAGAACATATACAGAGAGACATGGATGGCATGGGCCTTGGAAACTGCATGCAAAATACAGAGGACGATGTCCCTATAGCAAGCAGGTCAATCTCCCACGTTTCAGATGTCGTAGCACAGAACACCATGAGATTAGACGCACCTATGACTAGTACAATGAGATCAGATGCACCCGCTTTTCGCCCGACATTCAGTGCACCACCATCTGAACAGTACTTATCAACAAAGCAGGCTCCTACACGCAGGCGAGACCCCTCTCCAACGAGCGAGCCAGACATCGCAGACTACTATGATCCGGAAATGTTTCAAACCAGACGCATGACTCGATCAATGTCTATGTACTACCACCCGAAGATTTACCCTCGGGAATACCCTTGAGTACCTTTCATTAGTTTTTGTTCGTGTCTTGTTTACTGTGATTGCATTTTATCTTCAAATATTTGTTACAATTTACATTTGCTGGAGGTCAGGTCCATGCCCCCCTCCTCTATTTGTTTTCCCGCTTTTCATTATATAAAATAAACCACACTAGTGGTATTTGCATAAAAAAAAAAAAAAAAAAAAAAAAAAAACCTCCAAACTTCATTTAAGCCTCATAAAAATCTAAGTCCCTAAGTTAAGTGCTCAATTTAAGGGTTCAAGGCTTAGTTAGGAAGTGTAGCACTTTTTACTTTTGTTACTGCTTATAAGCTCACATAGACAAGTATGAATATGACTTCTTTGTTCTTCTACATGGCTCTTTTTCACTCTTTTTCTTTTGATATTTCTAATTTTGAACTCACTTGTAAATGGCTATTTTGCTCGGTCATTGATAGTGTCAATGACAAGCCTTTTCTTCCTATTGTTTTTTTCTCTCTACTCTAGGATAAGTAGTGATCAACTTCAATTTTTGGTTTTTTAAGATTACCAAATGAAGGTCGCTTTTTACTACACATATACCTCATTCTTTCTTGACTAGTACAAATTTTTTCAACATATTTTGCTTAAGTAACGACTTCAAACCAATCAAGTGATTAATATGACTATCGTACTCTAAATATATCAAATCTAACAAGAAAAACAACTCAAGTCTTGTAACCTATTACCAATTCATCAATAAAAAGTATTCTAATTATATCATCATTAGCCAACAAGGCTATCCAACCCAAACAAGCACATAATAAAGCAATTATTATTTTTTTCTCCATTGCATTTAATACTTGCTGCTTGAATATCATTGGATCTTCAATTCAGGATGAAAATCATAAATATTAGAAGTACAAAAAAGATATGTCGTAAATTGAATGCATACTGTGAGCACAACTAACATCAAACAAATAATTAATTTCATGTTTTTAACTTAAGATATGATGACCCTTTTATGCTAAATTTAACAAAACATGCCTAATATCTAAATTCGTTCATCCTATCAAATTATATGCATTGTAAATACTTAAAGCAAAGTAAGTAAAACCATAAGAACTTGGATTGCCTCCCAATAAGTGATTAATTTAAAGTCTCAAAGTAGACTTGCTAAAATGTTGCTCATAGCGGTTCAAACCAAGTTTCACCAGACTTGCATTGAACACTATGTTTAGCTTTGGCAATCCCTTTCTTGATTCTCAAAACTTATTGTTGGGTTTTTGAATCCCAATAAATCCCGAGCTATGATGTTAACGTGGGTTAATATTATTTCATAGGCATAGGTCGATTAATGAAATAAGTCCAACAACCAAGTCCATGAGCTACACCCGGCCCAATTGTACTTCTTATGGATGGCTTGAATCTTGGCCCGTTTACCCCTTTATTGGCCCAACTTAAAGCCTAACCCTAGAGTATATATTTGGTTATAACCCTAGCCACTTTCATATGATGATTGTGTGATTTTGAGAGAAGAAACAAGAGAATCCCGGCTGCCCCCCTTTGTGTGAGAAAAAAAGTGTCCAGAACGCTGGTATAACGTGTGCAATTGGTGATTCTTTCATAGTATACCTTTGTGGTGTCTTTTCTTAGCCTTTGTGGCGATAAATCATCATCCTTTCTTGTCCTACATGGATAAGATTGAATAGCAACCAAGGTGAATCAATTGGTTGTGGTTTGGAGCTATTTGGATTGGTTGTTGGTAGAGAAAGGTACGTTGGACTGAGCCTAAAAAACCACCGTTTAAAGATCTTTTGAGAGAGCTTCAGCAACAATTGGTATCAGAGCTTCAAGGTGAAGGTTTTGGCTTGTGAAATCTACCAGAAATCGTCCAGAAAATCGGCAGAAACGCAGCAGAAATCAGATCGAAGAAGCTGTCCAAAAACTGTTAAAATTAGTCTCCGTTTTTCGCATTTTCTGATCAATCCAGGAGGAGTTTGGAGAAACGGAGACCACTGGTGTGACGTGTAGGAGGAGGCGAACCCTGCAGGTCGGCGCGTGTCAGGATACGGCGACGCATGTGGTGGCGCGTGAGGACCATGCGCAGAGGGGAGAGACAGCGTGTGCGAACGCGTGAAACGTTTTCAGGCGACGGTTCCTTCAGCAAGTTTGTTCCTTATATTATTTCTGACATTTTTCGTGTTGAAAGTTTTCTGTTTCAGGGTACGCAAAAGAATCTGGATAGCGTCGTTCTTCGTGCGTTCGGAACTCGATCGTGATTTTTTGGGTTGTTGCAGTTTCCAGAGACTTTAGGACGAATAGTGGTAGTCCTAAAGTGATAAATTCGCAACTCTCATAATTTACAGACTCAGATAGGTTTAATCTGGTATATTGGCTTAACTTAGTTTAAATTTCAGCATTAGCAGATCATCGTGTGGGATGATCGTTAGGATTGGGGGTTGTCATTGCTTGGCAACCATTGCTTGTGCTAGAAAATTTAGAAATTATTTGCTCTGTTTTTTGAAATGTTGAGTTTTGATTGCAAGTTGGTAGTTGATTTTGTGCTTTACCTATCATATAGTCACTGTGTGAAACTTATTGCGTAGAAATTCGAACTTTTGTTCACATACCTTCGTGTTGCATTGATTTTTCTGTTAGAACACCTGGACTTGACCCGTTCGAATATTCTCTTGATCTAAGATCGTGAATCTTACGAAACTCTGGGAATCTAGAACGGTGTATATTGCGGCCGTAGGATAACTTTGTGTGACCTATCTGTGCTTTTGGTTGTTCTAGTTTTTTAAAAATGTCTTCACGCTTTGAAGTTGGAATTTTTAATGGGAAAGAGGATTTTTCAATTTGGCAACAAAAGATGAAGGGTATTTTGGTCTAACAAAAAGTTTCAAAAGCCATAGATGGCAAATTTCCTGCAAATTTAACAGAAGTACAAAAAGAAGAGTATGATGAACTTGCATACACTTCAATTATTTTACACATGTCTAATATTTTTTAAGAAAAGGAGGAAAACTGGATTCTACAAAACAACTTTGGAAAAAGTTGGAGGACTTATATTTGCTTAAGTCAACTCCTAATAAATTGTACTTGTTTGAACGATTTTTCAGCTTTAAAATGGATCCTTTAAAGGATCTTGATGATAATCTGGATGTCTTTAACAAATTAGTTCAAGACATCGTTAACTGTGATGAAGAGGTATCTAGAACGTATAAGGCTATTATCCTGCTTAATTCCATGCCTGATTCATATAGGGAAGTTAAGAATGCAATTAAGTATGGTAGGGATACCTTAACACCCGAAATTGTCATAGACTCACTTAGGAGTAAGGAGATGGAGATTAAGGCTAAAAAAGAGGATAAGAGGAGTGGCGAGTTATATATGATGAGGAGTATGATGAAATTTAAGAAAATGAATTTGGGTAGAACTCAAGATGGTAGTGATTCGAGTAGTGACTCGAGTGATGAGAGTAGTAAGAAGAAGGGCAAGGGACGAGACAAGTCTAGTGGTAAAATGTGTTACAGTTGTGGTAAGTCTGGACACTTTATTAGGGACTGTCCCAAGAAGAAAGATAAGCTGAAGGGAAAGATGAGAGGTGAGACGATTTTGGTTGAGGGGTCCAGTTATGACCCCAGTGAGGTTTATTAAGTGTAAACCTAGTTACTGCATATGCATCTGTGTGTGATCCTTTCTACATGTGTATGATTGTCTAAATTTTGTTGCGTGATTATCTGCTACATTTCAATGTGCTTGATATGTGCATTTGCATGAATTTGAGACATTATGATTACTTGGTGTAATTGCTTGCATGCATAGTGGGTTAGGATGGATTAGCAGTGTGTTGTGTGTCTTTTGGTGAGGTGGAGTATAGATGCCTAAGGGTACATGGTGGTTTGTACCGAGAGATGTAGAGTGTGACATTTGGATCACGAGTGGAGATGTGATCAAATGTCTAGGATCCTTTATCTAGAAAGAGACCCTGATCAGGTGGAGTGTGAGAGAGGCACTTCTATCAATTCTGTTAGGTGGAGACCCATTATCCACGTAGGTTGGGAGAAGTGATGTGGAGATAAAGGATTATCCCGTGGACTTAGGATCTATTGTGACTTGTCAGTTAGACTTGAGTTGAGTGATCTGTCTAGTGAGCGTGGTGGGCGATGAGAGGAGATATGTGTTCTCGAGGTGTGAGCAACACGGAATGGGATATGATAAGTGTGGTGAGATCTTTTCTTAGGGTCATTTATGCATGTGTTATATATGTGGTTGACCGTGGTTTGATTGACTTGGTGTTAATCTATGGTTCTATGTGAACGTGTTTCTGAAAAGATCTGTGTGTGTTATCCTATAGTATATCTTCATCGCATGTGTATTTGCTCTTGATTGTTTACTGTTAAATATTTGCTTCTACTTGGGTGTTTTTGACCTTAGTCCCAGTGAGTACATAGAGCAGGTATGATATGTGTTTGAAGTTGGAAACACGAGGTAAGGTCTGTGATCCAATTTTATTGGCTACCTTGATTATACAAGTGTTAACTGTGTGTTTTGATTGCTTGCAGATTTATTGGGCATCAAGGTGAAGATTTGTTGGGTTTTTGATACCCAATAAATCCCGGAATATGATGTTAACGTGGGTTTATATTATTTCATAGGCATAGGCTGATGAATGAAATAAGTCCAACAACCAAGTCCATGAGCTACACCCGGCCCAATTGTATTTCTTATGGATGGCTTGAATCTTGGCCCGTTTACCCCTTTATTGGCCCAACTTAAAGCCTAACCCTAGAATATATATTTGGCTATAACCCTAGCCACTTTCATATGATGATTGTGTGATTTTGAGAGAAGAAACAAGAGAATCCCGGCTGCCCCCCTTTATGTGAGAAAAAAGGTGTCCAGAAGTGTCCAGAACGCTGGTATAACGTGTGCAATTGGTGGTTCTTTCATACTATATCTTTTTGGTGTCTTCTCTTAGCTTTTGTGGCGATAAATCATCATCATTTCTTATCCTACGTGGGTAAGATTGAATAGCAACCAAGGTGAATCAATTGGTTGTGGTTTAGAGCCGTTTGGATTGGTTGTTGGTAGAGAAAGGTACGTTGGACTGAGCCTGGAAAACCACCGTTTGAAGATCCTTTTGAAAGAGCTTCCGCAACACTTACAAACCACTTTTTCATCATTGCAATTTTTAACAATTCCACATATTCCTTCTTATATGGGTAATATTGGTAATCATTCAAGTCTTCATCAACTCTCCAAACTTCATTTTGATAATGGCATATGAAAGGAATTTCTTCTGCTTATCATTCACCAACAAAATTAACTTACTAGTCTCAAAGTCCATCAAAGCCTGACTCGTTGATATGAATGATTGCCCCAAAATTAGTTGCACATCCCGATGTTCATCAATGTCTAAGACTACAAAGTTTACCGAAAATATGAACTTGCCCATTTTAATAAGCTTGTTCTCAATCATGCCTCAAGGGTACTTGTTTGATTAATCCACCATTGAAGAAAGATTGTTGCGTCCTTTGGTTCTTCCAAACCTAATTCTTATAAACTAAAAAAGGCATTGGATTTAAACTTGCCCTGTAATCATATAATACATGAAAATATTACTACCTCTTACTCTCTAGCTCTTGTAGTTTGTTCAGTATTATATCACCATACTCCTTATTTGATGCAATAGTCTTGCATTCATCCAATCTTCCTTTCTTTAACAACATCTCCTTCAACAATTTTGCATAGCTTGGTAGTAGATATGGATTCAAGTAAGAAGATGTTAATATAAATTCTTTTGACCACATCTACAAATTTAACAAACTAATCTTTGAGCTTCTTTTTGAAACCTTTAAGGAAAAGGAATGCGAGATAAATATATTTTGATAGGAACAATCGTTTTTATCATGTGGACTGTCTAAAATTTAATTAGGGAATATTTTTGTTGATTGTTCATATCAAAATATATGCTCCTTTTTAGTAGTAGGTACATTTCAATTCATCGACACCTGTTTCTTAACTATAATTTATGAAAGTTAAATCCTACTTTGCGCCGTAATTGTCTGAACCATTTCTTCTTTCGATATTTTTAGAAGCATATGAAGGAAAATATCTTAATTTCCAATTCCATTGGAGTCTAATGGAGTAATGTATGATAGGAATCATACTCTTTCAGTCAAAAAACTATTTCAATTCCTTAATGATTTCATCCTCTAAAACACTTATAGCCATCATTTGTTGTTTGGGATTCATTTCCGTGTCACTTGGTTAGGTCCTTGTCAATTTATAAGAACATGGACCACTGATTTACGAAAATTTTGTTTAAATCTTTCTATCTGGGATGTAAAATTACGAATAAATTTATTTACATACATAGACATAGGAAATTTATACATTTGTGCACTACTAATTAAGGGGGCATTTGGGTTGCTATTATTGAGTTATGTAAAACACCAAAAACTTGTTTGATTTAATATTTTTGAAAATAATTTTTTTAAAACTAGTTGAATGCCATGATTGATGAGCGTGTAAGTGGGTTATTATACCTTTCGCCCAATGGAAAGATTAAATTTGTAACATAAAATTCAAAACATACTGTTTAATTTTGAGTGATTTCAGTGAAAACATTAAAAACACTTAAAATACGAAAAATCATTTATATTCAAACCATATTCCAATTTCAAGACTCTTCGGCAGCATTGCAAAACCAAACCAGAATTCAACTCTCAATGTTTTCCCAATCATCAACAATGGAATTTAAAAAATTCTCAATTCCTACAATCCCCTTCCTCGTCATCCTCTCAACCATACTCCTCTCCAACAAATCAAAAACATATACGAGTAATGTTTTTTTCTCCATCTAGCAATATGAAGGCTTAGAGGATTGGCTCATATTCGGATCATTTTTGCTTCAAGGTCGAAAATTTTCTTCTTCAACAACAATTGATCTCACCTTGTGACCATCGCCTCTCGCTACCAAATGGAAACTCCATAGGTTATTGTTTTCCTCCCTAAAGTTGACGATATCTCACCAGTAACAATCAACACCTCCAACTTCTTCCCAATTCTACTACTACTTCTATTATCTGCTTCCAGTTTGGTATTGATTAACTAATTATGGATTTACACATTGTTGCGGAAGTTTTCTTGAAAGATCTTCAAATTGGTGATTTTCGGGCTCAGTCTAACACACATTTCTCAACCAACAAGCAGTCCAATCGGTTCCAAACCACAACCAATTGATTCATCTTGGTCGCTATTCAATTTTACACACATAGGACAAGAAAAGATGATGATTTGTGACCACAAATACTAAGAGAAAAGACCACAAACGTATAGTATGAAGGAACCACCAATTGCACACATTATACAAGCATTCTGGACACTTCTAGAAACCTTTTTTCTCACACAAAGGGGGGCAGCTGGGATTCTCTTTTTCTTCTCTCAAAATCTCACTATACATCATAAGAAAGTGGCTAAGGTTATAGCCATATATATACTCTAGGGTTAGGCTTCAAGTTGGACCATTAAAGAAGTAAACGGGCCAAGATTCAAGCCATCTATAAGGGAATACAATTGAGCCGGGTGTAACTCATAGACTTGGTTGTTGGATTTATTTCATTCATCGACCTATGTCTATGAAATAATATTAACCCACATTAACATCATAACCCGGGATTTATTGGGTATCAAAAACCCAACAAATCTCCACCTTGATACCCAATAAATCTGCAAGCAATCAAAACTACAGTTAGCACTTGCATAATCAAGGTAGCCAATAAAATTGGATCATAGACCTTACCTCGTGTTTTCAACTTGAAACACATACCATTCCTGCTCCATATACTTACTGGGGCTAAGGTCAAAAATACTCAAGTAGAAGCAAATATTTAACAGTAAACAATCAAGAGCAAATATACGTGCGATGATGATATACTATAGGATAACACACACAGATCTTTTCAGAAACACGTTCACATAGAATCATAGATTAACACCAAGTCAATCAAACCATGATCAACCACATATGCAACACATGCATAAATAACCCTAAGAAAAGATCGCACCACACTTATCATATCTCATTCCGTGTTGCTCACTCCTCGAGAACACATATCTCCTCTCATCGCCCACCAAGTTCACTAGACAGATCACTCAACTCATGTCTAACTGGCAAGTCACAATAGATCCTAAGTCCACGGGATAATCCTCTATCGTCACATCAATTCTCCCAACCTACGTGGATAATGGGTCTCTTCTAACAGAAGTGATAGAAGTGCCTCTTTTACACTCCATCTAATCAGGGTCTCTTTCTAGATAAAAGATTCTAGATATTTGATCACATCTTCACTCGTGATCCAAATGTCACACTCCACATCCCCGGTACAAACCACCATGTACCCCTAAGCATCTGTACTCCACCTTACCAAAAGGCACACAACACACTACTAATACATCCTAACCCACTATGCATGCAAGCAATTACACCAAGTAATCCTAATGTCTCAAATTCATGCAAACACACATATCAAGCACATTGAGATGTAGCAGATAATCATGCAACAAAATTTAGATAATCACACACATGCAAAAAAAGGATCACACACAGATGCATATGTCGTGACTAGGTTTACACTTAATAAACCTCACTGGGGTCATAACTCGATCCCTCAACCAAATTCGTCTCACCTCTCATCTTACCTTTCAGCTTATCTTTCTTCTTGGGACAGTATCTAATAAAGTGTCCAGACTTACCACAACTGTAACACCTTCTACCACTAGACTTGTCTCGTCCCTTATCCTTCTTCTTACTACCCTTATCACTCTAGTCACTACTTGAATCACTACCGTCTTGAGTTCTACCCAAATTCATTTGCTTAAATTTCATCCTACTCCTCATCATATGTAACTCGTCATTTCTCTTGTCCTTTTTTTCAGCCTTAATCTCCATCTCTTTACTCCTAAGCGAGTCTATGACAATCTCGGGTGTTAAGGTGTCCCTACCATACTTAATTGCATTCTTAACTTCCCTATATGAATCAGACATGAAATTAAGCAGGGTAATAGCCTTATATGTTTCAGATACCTCTTCATCACAATTAACAATTTCTTGAACTAACTTGTTAAAGACATCGAGATTGTCATCAAAATCCTTTGAAGGATCCATTTTAAAGCTGAAAAATTGTTTAAGCAAGTACAATTTATTAGGAGTTGACTTAAGTAAATATAAGTCCTCCAACTTTTCCCAAAGTTGTTTTGTAGAATCCAATTTTCCTACTTTTCTCAAAACAGTATCAGACATGTGTAAAATAATTGAAGTGTATGCAAGTTTATCATACTCTTCTTTTTGTACTTCTGTTAAATTTGTAGGAAATTTGTCATCTATGATCTTTGAAACTTTTTGTTGGACCAAAATAACCTTCATATTTTGTTGTCAAATTGGAAAATCCTCTTTCCCATTGAAAATTCCAATTTCAAAGTGTGAAAATATTTTTAAGGAGAAAATAAAAAAACAAAACAACCAAGTCACAAATAGGTCACACAAAATAATCCTAAAGTTGCAATATACATCGTATGAGATTCCCAGAATTTCGTAAGATTCACGATCTTAGATCAAGAAAATGTTCGAATGGGTCAAGTCCAGGTATTCTAATTGGATAATTAATGCAAATACGAAGGTGTATATATAAAAAATTCAAATTTTCACACAACAAGTCTCACACAGTGACAATATAACAGATAAGCACAAAATTAACTATCAACTTGCAATCAAAGTTTAACACTTCAAAATAGAGCAAATAATTCCTAAATTTTCAAGCACAAGCAATGACAACCCACAATCCTAGCGATCACCCCACACGATGATCTGTAATGCTGAAATTTAAACCGAGTTAAGTCAATATACCAGAGCGGACCTATCTGAGTCCTTAAATTACGAGAGTTACGAATTTATCACTTTAGGACCACCACTATTCGTCCTAAAGTCTTTGGAAACTGCAGCAACCAAAAAATCAAGATCGAGTCTCGAACGCCCGAAGAACAACGCTATCCAAATTCTACTGCGTACCCTGAAAGAGAAAATGTTCAACACGAAAAATGTCAGAAATAATATAAGGAACAAACTGTCTGAAGGGACCTCCTCGAAATTCCTGCTCACGCGCCCTCACGCTCGTCTCCTCCTCTCTATGTGTGGGCCACATGCGCCGGAGTTGACCAGCATACACCTTCCTGCAGGGTGCGCCTCCTCCTGCACGTCATGCCAGTGGTCTCCGTTTTCCCAAACTCCTTCTGGATTGATCAGAAAATGCGAAAAATGGAGACTGATTTTGACAGTTTTTAAACAGCTTCTTCGATCAGATTTTTGCTGTGATTTCTGGACATTTTTGGTATGTTTCACGAGCCAAAACCACCACCTTGAGGCTCTGATACCAATTGTTGAGGAAGCTTTCTTGAAAGATCTTCAAATTGGTAATTTTCGGACTCAGTCCAACGCACCTTTCTCAACCAACAAACAATCCAATCGACTCCAAACCACAATCAATTGATTCATCTCGGTTGCTATTCAATCTTACCCACGTAGGACAAGAAAATATGATGATTTATGGGCACAAAGACGAGGAGAAAACACCACAAAGGTATAGTATGAAGGAACCACCAATTGCACACGTTATACAAGCGTTCTGGACATTCTAGAAACTTTTTTTCTCACACAAAGGAGGGCAGTCGAGATTCTCTTTTTCTTCTCTCAAAATCATAAAATACATCATAAGAAAGTGGATAGGGTTATAACCATATATATATTCTAGGGTTAGGCTTTAAGTTGGACCATTAAAGGGATAAATGGGCTAAGATTCAAGGCATCCATAAGGGAATCCAATTGAGCCGAGTGTAGCTCATGAATTTGATCATTGAACTTATTTCATTCATTGGTTTATGCCTATAAAATAATATTAACTCAAGTTAACATCATAACTCGGGATTTATTGAGTATCATAAACCCAACACACATATTAGTTTTTTTTGCTTCTAAAGAATTGGATTTTGATTTTCGTTTTTTTATTAATTTTATTTATCTAGCTAGTTTTGAAAATATATGGTTTTCAAAAATTTGATTTTCGGGGAGGGGGTTGTTTGGTCCTCATTATTTTAAAATTTTATTTTTTCTCTCTCTTCTTTTCAATCATGCATTCTTTAATAAAATAAAATAATACAAAAATTCAAAACTTTTACTTATTTTTTAATTATATATTCTCTATCAATATACTATTATAAAATGCATTTTTAACAAAAAAATGGGGCTCAAATAGGCATTTAGATAGGTAACACTAACAATTTTATAGCAAGAATTGAACAAAATGTTATGAAACGACTTCTAAAAATTTCAAATCAAATGTATTTTTTAATTTTCTATTTTGATAAATAGTTTTGAGAATGATAAGCCAAATGCATTTATTTGCACTCTTAAAATATGTCGTCAAAATTAAAGATAAAAATAAAAATAAAAAATGAAAATGAGTTAGAAATTGAAATACAAATTAAACGAGCTTAATAGGTTCAACTGCAATTATCTTGAGGATGATGATATGTATATATCATAGTGTTCATAATGGTGTTCATCTCTCTCAAGGGACCCAATTTCAATAGGGAGTAAACATCTTTATGGACACCAAATTATGTACAAATAGCATTTCCCTTATCTTGTTTGTTCAAAATCTTTAATACCATTTTTTCGTTTTTCTTTTTTTTTTTTTGAAGTACATCATAAAGGTTGCGACTACAGGTTGATAGTTTCGTGATGGGGTCAACTGGGCTTAACAATAGGCCCAAAAAAGTGGCCCCGCCCACTCAAAAAATAGATCTAGCCCATTCTATTTAAAACCCATTGACCCATGTACCTAGGTCCAATGAAATTGGCCTATTTCCCAACTTTAGCCGACTCTCACTCCATCTGATCTGATCTCCTCTTCCCCTGAATTTTGCAGTAGGAACCCAAACTGTTAGCCAACTGCAATCCTCCATAACCGCGGCCTGCCTTCGCCGATTTTTTTCTGCGACTCTGCATCCGGGTTGCAGCCGACCATTCGAGGTAAATCCTTTTCTATTTTGCTACCACCAGATTTTTTATTTTTATTATTATTATTAATTTTTTTTGCTGTAACTTCAAGAAGTAATTAAGTATGAATGATGAGTTCACTTTTGATGATTTTTTTTATTGTTTAATGAGTGATTAAGTATGAAAGTTTGCATACTTGAAATTGAAAATTAGTTTAGGGTTTAGGGTTCAACTTTGAAATTTGAAACAAGTACAACTCGTTGAAAACACAATGAAACTTAGATAGTCTCACCAAGCCCTAATTAAACATAATTAAATCCTTATGACTCATTTATTACTACATAAACTATTTAATCTTATGCTAAAGTATATAAACTTCATTACTATGGACTATTTGATGGAATTATCAATATTGAGCTTTATTATTATATTAATTTTAATTACTACTCTAGAAATGAAGCGATATCGGGATTGAAGATAAATTTTGGGAAATCTAAGATTATTCTAGCGGGAGAGGTCGCTAACGTAGAGGATTTGGCCAGAATACTGGGTTTTAGAGTTGCGCAGTTGCCTATGTCATATCTTGGGCTCCCTTTAGGGGTAAGGTTTAAAAATATACATATTTGGAATGGAATTATTAAAAGGGTGGAGAAGAGGTTACCGGCTGAAAGTGTATGTACCTTTCGAAGGAAAGTTGCCTTACTCTTATTAAATCCACTCTCAATCTCCCTACTTATTTTTTGTCATTGTTTCCGATTCCTATTACGGTGACAAATAGATTAGAGAGGATTCAAAGTGAATTTCTTTGGGCAGGGTTGGGAGAAGAGAAGAAATTTCATTTGGTTAATTGGGGTGTTATCTACTCTCTCATAAGGATATGGGGGGTTTGGATTGAAAAGTCTTGTTCTGTTTAATAAGGACTTATTAGACAAGTGGCTGTGGCGATTTGCGGTAGAGAGGGAGTTTTTGGACAGAAATCATAGGAGCAAAGTATGGCCTAATGGGAGGGGGTTGGTGTTTGGTCGAGGGTCATCAATCTTATGGGGTGAGTTTGTGGAGGTATATGAGACAAAGATGGAGTGAGTTTCGAGATAAACTGACTCGTGGTGTGGAGATCAACCTCTAAAGGTATGGTTTTCTTCTTTGCACCGCATTACTTTGGAGTTTTCTGCTATGATGAATGATGTATTAGTCATACACAATGGAAGCTACAATTAAAATATTGTGTTTGAAGGTGGTCTACATGATTGCGAATTGATGATTATAAGTTTTTTTTGACCTTCTTTCATGAGGCGCACATTCGGATAGGTGAGGATGATCGTAGTAGGTGGAGGTTGGCGCTGGATGGTAATTTTTTCAATTCTGACTTATTTTAGATTCATGTTGGCACTTGTGGAGAGTTCATTCCACTTATTTTAAATTGCTTCCACAGATAGTATTTTTATTGTGGACGATTGTGAGGGGGCGGGCCTTAACGGTAAATAATCTTCGAAGAAATTGTTTTAATGTTATCGAGTAGTATTATGTGTAAGAGGGATGAAGAGACGATTGATCATTTGTTTATTCATTGTGATGGTGTTCGGTGGCTGTGGAACGGTATTCTGGTTTCTCAACATTTGGCTTGAGGGTTGCCTAGGTGTATAGAGGAGAAAAATTCGTAATAAAGATAGTAGGCTTCTATGTGATCTTATTTCAAAATACATTGTTTGGTATGTGTGGAGAGAAAGGAACAACCACTATTTTGAAGACTAAACACAGGCAACAGAGCAAATCTGAGAATTATTTTATTTGACTTTGTATACTTGGTTTAATGTTGCGGCTACATTGAAGGGCTGCATAACTTCATGTCGTTTCTTTCTTTCTTATATAAATTGATAATACATTTCCCGTGTATTATCCTTTTATTAATAAAATTATATGATTATCTATAAAATAATAATAATAATAATGTTGATAACTTTTCTTAGTTTTTAACTATACATTCTCCAAAAATAATCATTTTTTTTAAATATAGGGAAAATTGCAGCAGCGTTCCCTAACCTTTTCATTTTTTATAGATTTTACCCTAACCTTCATTTTGTGCCAGCAAGGGTTCTTAACATTTCATTAATATGCATCTGAGGTCCATCTCGACGGAAACCGTCCAAAACAACGTTAGTTGATTGGGAGGAATCAACATTCAATAAAACCGTCCAAAACGGTAAATCGTCGCGATAACAGAATGTTCAAGGAATTTTCGCAGACTGTGTTTTAGATGGTTTCCGTCCAGATAAACCTCAAGTATATATTTATGAAAGGTTAGAGAGCTTCATTGGCACAAAATGAAGGTTAGGATAAAGTTGCAAAAAACGAAAAGGTTAGAGACCGATGCTGCAATTTTCCCTAAAATATATTATCAAAAAATGGGACTCAAACAGGGGCTATATATGGTGTGGCCAAGATTGCTATTTTGATCATTGATTTGTAAGAACTAGAGAAGTTATTAATGAGGTAAGATTTGATATATGATCTTGGTGATATTTATAATTTTATACATATTCTTGGATGCTTTTGATCTTTGATCTTTTAATGCATGAACTTTTGTGTTTAAAATTCCTTTTTTTTTTTTTTTTTTTTTTTTTTTTTAAAATTTTTTTTTTTTTTTTTTTTTTTTTTTTTTTTAAATATCGTTCTTACATTTTCTGTTGGATTGATTTTTTTTTTATTTTTTATTTTTTTTTCATTTTATTAATTTTTTTAACTTCTTTTGGTTCCATCGGTTCTTGTTCTAGATATAGCTGAATCTAGTGTTCTTCAAGGCTCAATTGGTAGTCTATAATCGTGACTAAGCTTATTTAAAGGAAACACATTGTACAAGTGATTATATTAATGTTTTATGTAAATTTATTAGTGCTGGAGTTTTATGCTTTATTAAGCATTTAAAATTATTTATCTCTAGTATGATTATGATTGCTGCTTAAGTGCTAGAAAACAAAGTACTTTGAGTTGTAAGACACTTATGCACTAGGTACAGGCATATAGCATTCAAGATTGTGGACTGGTTAGCCTTGTCTAAACTTGTGCTGAAATAGTAAAATACAGTAGATCTGTTTCAGAAGTATCGGACCATCTACTCTGGTCTGTTCTTTTACCTGTCATGCATCTAGAAATGTTTGATTACAAGTGTAAGATTCCTACTGTGAACGTTTCAAAAGTATCGGACCATCAACTCTGGTCTGTTCTTGTACCTGTCTTGCATCTAGAAATGTTTGATTCCAAGTGTAAGATTCTAAATTGGAACTGGTTTGATCCTGTTCTCCTGGGAACCAAACCCAATTCAAACCAGCCCACTACTATGAATAGTTCCTTGTGCAGAACACCGGGTGATGATGTGAAAATAAATCATATGAAGTTCCAGAATCTGTTTTTTCGATAAAATTTTCAATTTTTATTATGTTTTACATGCTTTCTAAATATGTCTTGTTCTTAATTTTTTATATTATACTGAATTAAAATATCTTAATAAAAAATGTTGAATTTTATGTTTTACTTTTAGGGAAATTATTTAAATCGTATTTGTGAAATTTGTTAGGGTTCGGGATTGTACTTGATTTTCCTGTTTTTGTATCTTTAGCTTGAAATTTCTCACTAGTTGCCTAATATCCAAAAATAACAAAATGTAAACACTTGTTCAAACACTGAGGGAAAGATTCTTTTGTTAATAAATCAAATAGTTAAATTTGCTGGCTTTATAATCTTTCGAGCCGCGTTTGTTAAAACAATTATGATATTTAGTATCTCCATTTCTTTGTATGATTATTGTGGTTAAAAGAAATAATTAAATAGTATCTGGATTTCACCTGTGTTATTTTCTTTTTATTCCTCTTTGGTAACAAACATTGCATTCTGGTGTCATATTTCTTGATTACTAATTCTGTCTTGCTACTATTCTAAATTCTCTCATAGCATTTGTGGAGGAGAAATTATGTTGGAAATTTGTTTCAGTAGGGAACAAGTGTGGAGAAGATGGCAGAGGGAGGAGAAGAGGACATACCAAGAGATGCGAAAGTTGTAAAGACACTGCTTAAATCAATGAATGTTGATGACTACGAGCCTCGTGTTGTGCATCAATTTTTAGAACTGTGGTATCGTTATGTTGTTGATGTTCTAACAGATGCACAAGTCTACTCGGAACATGCTGGGAAGTCTACAATTGACTCTGATGATATTAAGCTCTCGATTCAGTCTAAAGTCAATTTTAGTTTCTCGCAACCTCCACCTCGAGAGGTAATCATACTATAACTTTCCATGATGTGTTAATTATTCTTGTTTTTCCTGGATTTTGTACAATATGACTTCATTCATTTGTTTTTAGAACTACTGCATGTACTATTTGGATAATATGTTGGGTTTAAATGTGTGACAATATTTGGAAGGGTGATCAATTTCGAGTCTAGATCATACTGATTTGATTTTAGGAACTCCATCATAATATCTCATCACTAGGACCACATTCTATACAAGTTAGAGGAATGAGTTTTGCTTTTACGCTCCTCGTCAAGATTGCTTATAGTATGCAGTTTTTTTTTTTCCCCCTCTCCCATGAAGCTTTGATACCTACTTGTAACGAAACTTGAGAAGGTTTTAAATGCTAATATGATTTCTTCCATTCGTCTTTTTTAATCATGCTATTTTTCCAAAAGTGTCTACTAGATTCGACATGCGTCTGTTTTCATATTTTAATACGTGAAAGTATGATTTCAATTGTTGAATGATCATATAAAAATTTATAAACCATTACTCATCAGGTGCTACTCGAGTTGGCAAGGAATAGAAATAAGATCCCGTTGCCGAAATCAATAGCAGGGCCTGAAATTCCTCTTCCTCCAGAACAGGATACCTTGATCAGTCCAAATTACCAATTGGCTATTCCAAAGAAGCGAAGCCACCCAGTAGAAGAAACTGAGGACGATGACGAAGGTGTTGATCCTACCCCTACTCCTAATCCCAATCCCAATCCCAATCCCAATCCCAATCCCAATGCTTCCCAAGACCGTAGAGATTTGCCCCAAGGCACCCCACAGCGAGTATCTTTTCCGATTGGGGCTAAACGTCCAAGATAAGTTAGTTTTTGTACAAAAGGATGAATTCTCCGCAATGGTCTCCCTAGCGAAGAGTACTTTCCATATATGCATTACTCTAGTTGACTTGAGTATGTATTTTTGCACTTGATGCGTAGAATGTTCTTATTTGAAATTGAGCTATCTCGCTATAAAACGATGTCTACGAAGCTCTCCCTCGGCATTGCTCCAATGTAGTTTCGATGTTATTTAAGAATTAGAAAATTGGTCTTCTGCTATGCAGTCGGAGTGAGCTTTTTCATTTGCTTCCTGCTATAAAGGACTGGCCTGTACTTTTTTTAGCAGTGACTGATTTTACAAACTTAAAATTTCTCTTTTGGTTTCAATTGATGTTCCTATTCCAAATACTAAGCAGTAGGCACTAGTCTTCTAGACTTGGAAATCTTAATTTACTAGATATTTCTTGTCAATCGTCTAGAAGGTCATTTCGTCACAAGTGGAGGAGCAAGCGTGATACAGATACTCCTCTAAGGCCCCCTTTAGTAAGCCCCTTTAGAGATAGAAAACGGCCTAGCTGGCCTCGCAGGGCAGGCCCCTATGGTTGCAAGCTGGAGCTGAATAAGGATTTTGCCTTTAGTCTTGCCCAGGCGGGATACTTGGTAAGCGAGAGCTCAGTCGAATCGAGGTGGTGCAACTGTTGAATTCATCGATGTGCACTTATTCTGTTATGTTTCTCATCAGAATTTGGGAATAGCATCAAATCCTCCACTGAGTAGCTCATTTTTAGCTTAATAAAATTGGTAGGAATGATGTCGTACGCTTCATTCACTAAATAAGTGTTTATAAACAAACAGAAATGAGTGGTAGATAAGTAGGTATTGCTTGTATGTCTAATAAAATATGTAGATAAAAAGCGATTTAACTTTCTTAAAACTAAAACTTAATGCAAATGAAAAACTCACTTAAAGATGATCACTTTAGCTCCATACGACCATATATCTTTGTAAGCATAAACAATTAGCTATTATGTACAAATGGTTAGCGTTTATAAACAATAATAACCAGCCTTTATTTGGTAATGATTAAAAGCTGATTAAAATTTCAAATCAAAGTCAATTAATTTTAACCGCACATTTTATGAGACCCATAAATTGTCAACTACCCATTTCATCAACTTTTACTAAAATTTACTAAAAAATTAATTTTAATCCATATCAAACAAGTGCCTAATCATTCATCGACAGCATAATACAACTGGAGGAACCAAGGGGTCAACTTCTTAACCTGGCCATGGTATTGGCAGCAGGCACCGTGCTTGATATGGTAACACCCCTATCATAAGACGTCGAATCTCCTCGCGTACGGTATTCTATCAGTGACTTGTCTGGGACGGCCGGAGTTAATTCCACCACATCTCCATTTTTAGCTTGCAGGTAGGATCACCGACTGGCTCATGGTTCAGCTGTGGCCTCAACTCTTCCATCACCGGAAATCCATAGGGAGTCCATATAGAACTACCTTGACCAGCTCTTTCTAACAGAACCATAACATTTGAGTTTGCTGGGAACTCATGCACAGACATCTGCAAGATCCATACACCAGATCATTTATCGTATCAAGCATTACAAATCCATTGGATTTAAAAGTATAAATTCCCTAAGGACACAAATTCCCTGGAACTCAAGAAAATGATGTACTCAAGTTCCAAATAAAACTAATATGAAGGTGGGATTAAAATAAGACCACCTGAACACCAAAATCAATTGGAAATCTCCAAATGGAAAACCTACCATTAGTCCTCCATTCATACATCATGATATAGTATACAAGTAATAAATACGACTATAAATTTCTGAAGAACAAACCTTATCATTCTCAATCATTATAACAAAGACAATTCCATCTGAGCCACAATGAGGTTTGCAAGAAAATGGGCAATCCACAGAATGAGTCGGGGATGTGCAAGGAAGCTTCATGGAGTCAACAAAGCCAATGGATGACCTGTCTTTGCTCATAGCCTCACACTGCCAGGTGACGACCCAACGTGCCCATTCAACCATCTGAAGCACAAAAGACGAATGTTCACAATCACCTTCCTCAGTTCCTTGTATCTCCAATGAGCAGCAAATCCATACTCAGCTTGCAAATGCATCTCTTTTGTTCGAATCTGAAATCGAGAGGAATCATACCCTTACCTATCACTACTGTATGTAAAGATCTGTACCCAAAAATTTTAGAGTTCAAATTAATTATGATAACAAACGATATGTAGAATAAGACAACATCACTTCTAGATATAGCATACCCATTAAACTTGGGATAAACTATGTAGTCCTTTAAGATCCCAGGTATTTCACTCCATAGCTGGTGTAAAATTCTCAAAGCTTTGTAACAGTCTTCCTCCATTTCAACAATCAATCTCAATCCATGGTTATCATGAATTTCATTCATGTTCAGCTTCTTTCTGCAGAAGGTAAAATTCCACCACCATATGAGGTAGATTAACATTGATTTGTTTTTGGAATAGGAAAACAATGTGTTTAGCTTGATAACATGTCACAAGTTATATATTGAAGACTTCCAGCACCCCAAGAACAAAACACAGCTCAACGTCATGTTATGCAAGAGTGATAGTTTTTACCATTGACAATGACGATATTTATAGATTAACTGGGTTCAATCTAACTAGTACAGAAACTGAAGCCACTGTGAAATCATTCAAGCAAATAATCAACCCCCAAAATCTGTTAGACAGATAGATATGTTATACCTGATGTAGAAAATATAGCAATGATAAAAATTGAGGGTTTACAAATTGCATGAGAAGATAATGGTATGTTTCTTTTTGTTTGTGAGCCTGCTAACTCTGTGTGTGGGAGTGTATAGAAAAAGAGCATACCTTAACATCTAGGAATAGATGCTATACAAGCTCTTATGGCGCACAGACAGAGTAATAAGAAATGGCATCACTCTTCAGAGCTTGCTCTAGTTTATCTACTGCAGAAGAAATCATAGCCTCGTCAAATTACTTCAAAAGTTTGGATGACATTTCTTGGTGCTGATTTGGATTGAGATATCTAAAACAGAGATTTTCAAATTTCTCTTTCCAAGTAGAGATCCCTAATCGGTTGGCTAGTGGAACAAAGATTTGCGAAGGAAGTTTCCTTCGCAAATCTTTGTTCCTTGATTAAAGGTAATGCATCCAAGGTCATCATGTTATGATAACGATTTCCCAGTTTTATGAGAACAGCTCTAGCATCGGCCATTGCAAGGAACGTAGTATGCAAACGGCCTGCCTCAACAGTTTTACTGGCTATGTTATTATCACGTGCAAGCTTGCTCAAGTCGCTCAATTTAGACACCTGGAAGAAACTTAATCCGTCATTTTACATTTATGCCAATCAGCTTCTCAACTAGAGTTGCAAAGAAAAGTACTCCACAGAAACTGAGCAAGTCCCTACAGACTTATCGACAAGTCAGGGCCTCTAATATAATCACATAATGCTTAACATCGTAAGTTATAGTCATGACTAAATCTCCATTCAACATTGAGATCACTGTCATAGAGAACAATTTTTCATCAGTGTGTCATTTTCTTTATGGCATCCCTTTCATTCACCACGTGAAATCCCAGCGACTTATCAGTAAATAAAGAAAGACTCGCAATTTCCTGTTACATGCCCACACCAATGAAGGAGAGAGCGTTTAAACTCTTGAGTTTACAATGGCAAACATACCATTAACATCCAAACAACTAGACAAAGTTTGGTAATAACTAACGTAAACATACGATCACAGATCATAAAGTTTTGAAGAACATATCCTCGCATCATGGAATTTCATTGAACTGTCGTCAGCTATATTACATACTAAAATCAATCTAAGTAACAGTGTATTTGCACACTCGGACAACCTACGAGGGCCCATAGCCAACTCGTGCCAAACCACATGGCCCTGAAGCCGAGGTGATTTGCATTTTCGAGGCCCACAAATCGAGGTCCACAGAAGCCTAAGCCCATATATACCGAAACCCCATATGCCGAGGCCCTTTGAAGGTGGACGAGGCCATATTGGCTGAAGCTCTATAACCGAGGTAGCAACCTCCGAATCACAAAACAGCATCTTCCATAGGCACTTCTCCCAAGAGATCCTCCGCACAAAGATCTTACTTGAATAATTGATAGGACGTTTGTTATGAGTGTAAATGTTAAGTCTTGTCACTAGTAGAGGCGGCTCTGCCAATTAATAAATTTATAGCAGGCTAGATGCGGCTGATGCCTACAATTTGACATGTAAATTGTCCGGCTGAGACCACGTGTACTCCAAACCAAAGGTCATGATCTAACTTGTGATACTATAAATATTCTCCCATGTACCCCATACAAAGGCTAATGCAAGAATCAATACAAGGAACCGAGGTCCACAGAAGCCTAAGCCCATATATACCGAAGCTCCATATGTCGAGGCCCTTTGAAGGTGGACGAGGCCCTGTTGGCCGAAGCTCTGTAGCCGAGGTAGCAACCTCCGAATCACAAAGCATCATCTTCCATAGACACTTCTCCCAAGAGATCCTCTGCACAAAGATCTTACTTGAATGATTGCTAGGATGTTTGTCATGAGTGTAAATGTTAAGTCTTATCACTAGTAGAGGCAGCTCTACCAATCAATAAATGTATAGCAAGCTAGACGCGGCTGATGCCTACAATTTGACATGTAAATTGTCTAGATGAGGCCACGTGTACCCCAAACTAAGGGTCGCGATTTAACTTGTGACACTATAAATACTCCCTCATGTACCCCATACAAAGGCTAATGCAAGAATCAATACAAGGAACAACACTTTACTCAACTCTTTCTTATTATCTTGCAACACAATACGAGTTTACACATTTTTACATACACATTTTCAAACATCGATTGATAATTATTGTACAATCGATCTACGAACATCTCGCCGAATTTTGAACGTTCTCGTCCTGCACTATTGAGCTACTCCCACACCCTTGATCTGTCCATTTTAGACCGTCCACGTGTCTTTGCGTGTTGGATTTTCACTTACGTGTGTACAGGTGGGTCCGACATCTGTTGACAACATATTCTGGGGCCAACAAACAATTTAATAAAATGAAAAATAAAAATAAAAATTGATAGAATCAATTTATCTTATCCCTTCGACCAACTCAGCAACCCCGCTCCAAATGTCTTCAAAATATAATCAATAGATACAGAAGAATCATCAACTGTGTCATACAAAAGCCCTGCAACAACAACGGTAGCATTTGCCCCAATCGCAGCTAGCAAAATTGCAGCCTCCACACAGCGCTGCAAATAAGGATGCCCACTTGCCCGCATCTGAAAAATCAATAACGCCAAAGTCCCAAAATCAAGTAGTATTAGCTTCCTTGGAAAAAGCCATTAACTAGAGAGGTAATTGCGCAGTACCTGGCCTCTATGGGCTTTTTCAGCTTCATAAAAAGGCTTGACGACAAACCATACTGGAAAATTAAATGGAAAAATTTCATATGGTATATTTGAAAATTAAGAAAACAAGTTTCAAAATTTAAAAATCAGATTGTTATTTAAATTTATTTATGATTTAATTAATTTAATATATTTAAGTTACAAATCTATACAATTTGGTCACGAATTCACAATTTAATTACTAATTTATTATTTTTTTTTATCACAAATAAAAAATTTATGTCACAAATTATTTTATGATCACAATTCAAAAATTTTGTAAGTCACAGTTTGTTCATCGTTCACAAATCAAAAAATTAATTAGTCATGGATTAATTTCTAGTCACAACTTATCAATTTATTAGTCACAACTTATTTTTCAATCACAAATCAAAAATTTTATAAGTCACATATTAGTTTTCGATCACAGAATCACAACGTTTATTCATCACAACTCATATATTCATTTCAAATTATTAGATTAATTGGTCACGATTAATTTTTTGATCCCAACTTGATCAATTGTAAGTCATAATCGCAAATTTTAGGTCACATATTATAAATTTAGTCACGGTCACATATTTGGCCATGTATCATTTATCGATTACAAAATAATCATAACATAATTGGTCACAAGCACTCTTTCCACCCACTGCAACACCGCCAAACACCCCTCGCCAAATCCACCACCACCGCCAAAACCAACCAAATCCCCAACAACAAACGACCACCACTACAACAAACACACAAAAAAAAAAAAAAAAAAAAAAAAAAAAAAAAAAAAAAAAAAACCACCACCACCACTATCCACACTACTGCACCACCACCACCCCCTATGACCTGTAAAGCACCATCGCAACCGTCTTCACCAAAATCACCACCATAGATCCATCAAACGACAACCCACCATAGATCCACCATCATTACCACAACCCAACACCATACCGCCACTGTCCAACAACCATTAAAAAAAAAAACCACCGCAACCGCCATCAACCACGTACCTCATTGCTAGATCCATGATCGCAACCCACTGTCAAACAACATCTATCGCTAGAGCCACCATCCAACAACCACTCCTACACAGATTCATCCACCTTCGTCCTCAACAATCCCATAGCCCAAAACCAGTCGCGCAGTAGCACTCATCACTATTCAGATCCGCTTGCAGAGGGGGTAGTTGCTGCTGGAGGTGACATTCATTCCAATATGATGGCTTCATCATCATAGTATTGCTAGAGTGAGTGATCAGTTGCCGGAGAAAAAATAAAAATGGGGAAAAGAGCAAGAGAAACGAGAGAGAGAGAGAGAGAGTGATTTGGGATGAATTGATTTATTAAATCTTAGAGAAAAAACAAGTGACAAAATTAGGGTTTTCTGATTTTTGAATAGTAAAACTTTCCATTTGATTTTGAAATGTGGAATTTTTAATGTATGGTATTGTGTAATTTCCACAAATTAAAATGCTTTGGGAGCATATTCACTTGATCTTTTAACTTTTGAGAATTTAAAAAGTTAGATGTATTCGATTGAGACTTTTATAAATACTCTAAAAGTTTAAAAGTATTCAATTGAAATTTTTATAGACTTTTAAAGAAATTTTAAAAATCAAGGGGTATTCAATTGAAACTTTTAGAAGTATCTATAAGTAACGAGGTATTCAATTGAGCCTTTTAAAAGTTTGGATGTATTCAATTGAAACTTTTATAAACTTTTAAAAAGTCTCTAAAAGTCCCGAGATATTCAATTGAAATTTTTTAATAGTCTCTATAAGTCATGAGGTATTCAAATAGACACTGACTTTTGGACAATTCTCTACTTACTAGATTTCTATAGGTTTTTTGGGAAAAAAAATATAAATAGCAATTCTCAAAGAAAATCTCTAATATACTATGAGATTTATAAAGATTTCAAAACAAAAAAGGAATGTCCTTTTTCTTTTAATTTCAAAATTTTTCACATATCTTCAATTCATTTGCTGTAATCAATTTATGATCATTCTATATGTACACAATTACTTTTGAATTGAAGTTATAAGCAATTGTTTCAAAGTGTCGAATTCCATGTAATTAATCTATTCTTTCTTTTTCTTTTTCTTTTTTTTTCTTTTTTTTTTTTTTTTTTTTTTTTTTCTTTTTTTTTTCTTTTTTTTTTTTTTTTTTTTTTTTTTCTTTTTTTTTTCTTTTTTTTTTTTTTTTTTTTTTTTTTTTTTTTTTTTTTTTTTTTTTTTTTTTTTTTTGTTAAGAACAATTTGTGATCGTAGAAATTTGATTTCGTGAAAAAAAAAAAAATATTATGTTTTTAGAAATTGATGTAAAACTTTGTTATTATTTTATTTTGAGCCAAAATTGAATGATCATGCCATGACTGATGACTTTATACAATAAAATTTGTGGGCATCATGTTCTCAAAAATTTTAACTAGGTCGGAAAAAAGATTGTAATTTTTCAAATATATAATGAATTTGTAAGATAAAAAGTCTGAAAAAGTTTTTTAAAATCTTTAATCAAAGTTTACAAAGCTCTAAGGAAATTAGGGTCTATCACTTCTTCTTCTTCTTTTTTTAAGTTTTTTTTATTAATACTCCTTAAATTAATTAAACCTTTTAAGGAAGTAATTAAACCAAAGTCTAACCCGATTAACTACAGCAAGCCCAAACCTAATCCACCTAAAATATCGTCATTCGTAGAAATTGGCCAGAAGCAAAATACAAAAACTCCAGGTACGATTCCTTTTCTCCGAGCAACATCCGACCATAAATCTCAATTTCTGGCCCATTTTACATCGATTTCTTCTTCGTCTTTCTTCCGTGTCCATTTGATTTAATTATCTCATTCTCATTTCAACCTTAAATACCAAATAACCTAAACCTTAGTCCGAAATCCAGAAATCTGATCTCGATTCCGACTATTAACTCCTATTTCTGCTAGGGATGGGCATGCATCGGTCGGGTCGGGACGAATTTTTCCCAATTAAATTTGGATTCGATTTTTTTTTTTATTGAATTTGGATAAAATTTTAAAGTTTGAAATTACTTGAAAATCTCCCTTTTTTAAATGCCTATATAAGGAATTCTTTTTGGAAAATAATGTATAAATAAGTTTAAAAATTTATAAAGTATTTTTTTAACAACTTTTTTGGATTTATTCATTTTGTCATCATGTTTTTAATTTCTACTTTATTGTCAAATAACGTTTCATTTGTACATGGTGTTCATGTGAATCAATCCATATAAAGAAAATGGACATTTATAAATTATAAGTCATTTTCATATCTTTACTGTTGTGTTTATTTAGGTTTTTTTTTTCATCTTAGATATTAATTTTCTTAATTGATTGGGTGGGCTAGGTTGGATTTTAAATCATAACCCAATTCAGTCCAACCTAAAATATAATTTTTCAACACAACTCAATCCAATTGAACTTAAAAAATTTGTTCATTTTCTTATAAACCCAAGGTAGCAACTTTTTATGCTTTACTGTGATAATAATACTTACAATTTGTTGAATTTTTGTGCATGGTGTAAAATTTATGGCATAGATGGTGTAAAACCATAGCTTTTTTGCATGTGATTAGATAATGACAAATTTGAATGCTACAGTAATTGGTTTGCCCATTATGTTTAGTTTTTGTTTTTGTAATTTAATAGACTTCACATGTCATGTTATGTGGCATTGTATTGTTGCAATGTTGATTTTTGGCTCACTTTGGAATTTCGTTTATGTTTAGCTTACTATAAATCAATAAAAGAGATTTAAAGATTAAAGGAGTCCTAAGAATGGGGAAAAGGAAAAAAATAAAAAATAAAAAAAATAGTGATGTTTGTGATTATAAATTACGAAGTTATACGTGTCGTAAACCATAGATTTCGAGACATTGTATTTGAAAATATTATAATTTAGACTTTAGCAATCTTACATCAGTGTAGAGCTTAAAACTAAGTTATCATTTGTAGTTTCACCTAAAGTGGTAATAGCATCCGTAGAACCAAATTTAAAGTTTTGTTTGATGACTTTAACTTTTCATTTCATTGCTTTCGTGGTTTCTTACAATCAAACATCCCTTTTTGTTAAAGAAATACTCTGTTGTCACTTTTTTAAATTTGATGACTTTTTCTTTAACTTTTTTGAGTGTTTGTCAAAAGTGATTCATGCACATGCATACATTTATAGTGGCTAATATCTGCATGTAGAGGAGAGTTTTATGTCATCGTGTAGCATCATAAGTTGTCAACTTCTGGTTAGCTTGTCTTCACTAATGTTTGTCACTCTTTACCAATTTGAATTGTCATGACTTAACTTGAATGTTTTTTTGTCGTCTCATTACCTATCTAGAGGTTCACTTGAATCTAGGGAAATATTTGTTGAATGTTTGGGGCTTGACCAAGATGATGATGATTTTCAGCATCCTGTTGTTCTTACAAGATGGATGAAAAGAAAAATTTGTTGACCGAGCTGAAATGTCTGTAGAAAAGAAAAAAGGGGAAGATTCACAAGATTTGTGGGCATTTTTTCTTTTTACTATTTCTATTCCATTTCAATTTATTTTTTCATATTATTCTGTGTTCTTTTTAGTAAGTCCAGTAATCAAAGGAAGAACATTTGAGACGGCTGTTTGAGGTTGAACTGAAAGTTGTTCGATCACATGATATGATTTTAAAACGTATTTCAGATCTTGAAGTTAAAATTCAGTCAAACCCGACTGAGGACTGTCTAAAAGATGTTGAAGAAAGGATTAAAACGAATGAAGAATTAATGGAGCGTCTATAAAGTTTGAAACGCAAAGTGAAGAAGATACTAGCTGGTAATGAAGAACCAATGAAGATATTCAAGAGTTTTCGAGTTTAAAATTAATAGTTGTGGGAGTTTTTGTCATTCTTTTGATTTATTGTCACTTTTTGAATATCTTTGTAACTTTTTCGTGTCTCTTGTGACTTTTTTTGTAAGATGGTGTGAATAGCTTACCTGATGATTCGGGTAACTTTTTTAATGACTTCTCCCTAATTTTGCTTTAGGTAATGAGTTTGAAATGAGTGGTAGGGAAAAAGATGTTGAGATGCCTATCAGAAAAAGTGACAAGTCAATCGAAAAAAGTGAAAAATGCAGTGAAAAAAAGTGATAAGGCACTTGAAATGAATTTGAATGAAGAAATAGACTTTCTTGAAGCTGATTGGTTAAGAGTTGATGATATTATTGCTCGTAGTTTAGCAAAAAATTGAGAATTACTTGTGTTTTCATATTATTATCTTTTTTCCTTATAACTTATGCTTTTTTTACGATAATATAATTTGACTTTTATATTTATGTTATTATTCATGTTCTAGCATGTTGCATCACCATCTAATAAATGCATAATTGGATTGCTGGACAAGGAGTTTGAATTTAAAAATGAAGTTAGGGAAAAAGTTGTGAAAGTCACGACTGTGATTGAAGTTGAAACTGGAATTGAAGAGGGAAATGTTGAAACTATTGATAACAATGATAATGTAACCCCAAACATGCTCTTGAAGAGAAAAAAGGAAACCTGCAGCGCTTCTTCAGTCTCCTCGAGTCGATGAATACGATTCTACATCAAGAACTAAGAAACGTGTTGTTAAATGCACTTTTACATTCCCAGTTCGTGTGGACCCTTTGATGGCATATGATATTGATGCTTTTGAGCTTTAGTACAAAAATGGATTAATAAGATAAAATAAGTAAGTTGTTACTCATATTTGTTGTTTATGAATTTTTTTCCAGTAAAGTGACATTTCATGTGACCTTTTGCATTTTGTGATGTACGTATAAACATTTCAATGATGAAAATTCTATTATCAATCATTGCTTCTACTTTAGTGATGTTACTATATCTACCAAATAGTGGTGGTACAAATTATGTATTTCAAACGAATGTCTGGAAGATATAGTAAGTTATTTTGTTAGTTGGTATTTTAAGATTCTTTTATATAATTTTTAGTACAATTGTTGATTTTTTTTTTCTTTCTTTCTTTTTTTTTTTTTTTTTTTTTTTTTTTTTTTTTTTTTTTTTTTTTATTTTTTTTTTTTTTTTT